>NC_056739.1:1741319200-1741619200 GCF_019279795.1 Protopterus annectens | reverse complement strand
TTCAAACTGGTGCCAGAGAAGTTCTGAGGATGGTACGTGCTGATGTCATTTTTATGGCCGACACCAGCCTTGGGCCTACGTGCAATGTATCTACCAGTGGTAAAAAGCCTTTGTATATTGGCTGGATGTCAGGATTGTTTATGGCAGGGAATCCCGCATGTAAGGAATACTGCAACATAGGAATAGAAGGGCATCACCTGATGTGATCAGACTTGCCACAAATGGAAGGATAGCAGACTGTTGAGCCATGTTGCCAGAGGGTTTAGGCCTAGGGCTGGCCATAGTATTCAGGGAATGGAGAAAGACTGCTGTACGAGACACTGAAACTTTGTTGGTGAAGTATTAATGATGTTATTCTGAGGTTTGATTAGATGGCAGATTTGGCAATACTTGGTGAAAAGACCGAATTAATAATTTCACACAACTCATTTGTAGAGTTGCATCTCCTATACAGGTCACTTGCACACACTACAAAATAGATGCTGCTGGGAGATGAACACCATCATACCAATGAATGAGCACCTGACACTAACAACTGCTAATATCGTGCAGCTACATTTTAGGGTCATAGATGCTAGGCATTGAATAGCTGGATTTGTTTGCCGTGGAACAATCACCAGTCCTTAGGACAGAATTGCTAAATGTATGCAGCTAATGTGTAGAGTTACAGGTGTTTGTTGTGTGTGGAAAATATCCTGACGTGTAGTCACTAGCACTGGCCATAGTAGCTATAGCTTGAAAAAGCAAAGCAGCCACTAAGTTATAACACTTTACAGGACAGTGCAACCACTAGAGTGATTTTTAGACACTAGTACCTAAATAATGCAATACACTATAGGACTGTACACTAGGATGATTACAGCAAGGCTTCAAATTAAAACCATTGTTTAGTTGCACAAAGCTGTAGGGGAAAGATACTGCAGTACACACTGTAAAGGGTTATGAGTAATCAGTAATTGAGCAATGTTTGCCAGGAACGGGAAACACTAGTGATCTGTCTATTGGCAACTGCCTTGCTGCTGTTGGTTCTGGTCTCACCATAGCTGTTTGCAGGTAGGAATCAGTCTCTCTGCACCTTCTCTTCCTTGGAACAAAACTGTAGCACTGATCAAGAAGCAATGCAAATATATAAACTATAAATGAAGGCATTCAAAATAATCACAGAGAAACAAAAATTAAACATTTTCCTCTTTTTACATGTAAAATGGCATTTCCCAGCTTCTCCTACAAATCGGTTAGATTTGATCCATTTGTAGGCAAACAGTGTAATGAAAGTCTGCGCTGCTTTAACTGGGTAGGTACATTGGTTTGCTAACTCTTTTTAAGGACGATCATGACCATATAAGTAAAAAGAGAACAACGTTTTTATAATAAAAATCAGATAATACAATGAACATATAAATGTCTCAATAATTTAACACAACCAGTCATAATCAAGATCTTAAACAAGAAAAAAATATATATAAAGTAGCACAACACATTTAAAGTAAAGCAAACTGAATTAAGAACAAAAGACAAGAAGCAGTTCAAGTATGCAGAGTATTAATGAAGAAGGAGGAAGCTCACAAAAATTAAACCCTTTCCTGTTTTGCATATGTTAAGTAAGCCCCTCCCACAAAAATTGGCTAGATTTAATCCCTTTACAGTCTTATGACAGCATCATAAATCTTTAACTGTCCCTGATTAAGATCTTTTTGATCTCCAAAAAAAAGCTTTGAGAAAAGCAAATTTAAAGTAAAACAGAATGATGGCAAGTAAGAGCAAAGGCCGAGAAACAACGCAAACTTGCCAACTGTAAATGAAGAAATTTTAAATAATTGTACAACGGCACTTGCAGGGTGGTAGTAGCTCCCAAAAATTATTTTACCCCTTCTGCTTAGCTTAGATAAAAAATATACTTCTCAGCTCCTTCCACAAACTGTCTAGATTTAATCAATTTGCACTGTTAACAATGCAAAATAAATTTTTACTAAGTGACCCTAACGAAAATCTTTTAAAACTCGAAGAATGAAAAAAAAAATGTCTTTGGTCTAGTGTGACGACCATATAGCCACTAGCTTCAATATGGTGCCTTACTCATTATGTTGTCATGTTCCCTTACAGAGTTACAGAAAAAATATGAAAAATATTATAATTTTCATAAGTTGACAGACATTTCTGGGGCCAATTTGTTCCTACTGATTGTTTTAAAGTGAAACAACCCATTATACTGCTGTGCTGCTTTCCAGAGATGTGGTCAGAAACATGAAAAATACAATATTCATATTGGATGAGGTCAGAAACATGAAAAATACAATATTCATAAGGTGACATGCTGTAATATTTTGTCATGTTTCTGATCTAGATACATCATGGGGCTTATTTATTGTTAGTGCTGCGAGCTTCAAATTGTAGTGCCACTCACTGTGCTGAAATGTTGACTCTCGAGGTGATTTTTTTTTTTTTTTTTTTTTAACATTTGTTTACATCCGATTGGGTGAAAGCCCATTTTAAGAGGAGGCCTGGGGAGAAAAGCTCCAGTGACAGTAATAAAAACAC
Organism: Protopterus annectens; assembly: GCF_019279795.1. Lineage (NCBI taxonomy): Eukaryota > Metazoa > Chordata > Ceratodontiformes > Protopteridae > Protopterus > Protopterus annectens. The sequence goes on along the minus strand of NC_056739.1, from coordinate 1,741,616,662 downwards.
AAGTTATGAACAAAAAATATCACACTTTTTATTTATTTTACATTTGTTGACCGGGTTTGTCCGACTGAGCTGAAGAGCCCTTTTTCAGTGGAGGCCTGGGGAGAAAAGCTCCAACATATTATACAATTTTCTTTATAAATTAGCATTAAACAGCAATGTTACAGGATTATTACAAGGCATTAAGTAGCAACACAATGTTACAGTGTCAATAATCAGGAGTATAGCAAAGCTCTTTCAAGGTGTATAAATAGAAGTAATATGTCATTAAGATGAATGTAGTTTTTTGGGGTAAATGGTTAAAAAAAAAAACAGTTTTATCGTAATGTAATGGCATGAAGACAAGACAATTACAATAGAATGTTTCTCTGAGGCAATTTGCTTAATAGGTTTTAGAAGATAGTAGAAAGAGTAGTCAAGGAAGATTAGAGAGAGCTAGTGAGAACAGTGAGTTAAGGGCAGAAAGTAGATTAAGGTATGGGAAGTAGGGGATGTTTAAGGAGGGAGAGTGCAGTGGTAGGACCAGTGAGTTTTAAAGTGCTCTTTGGTGGCCGTCTTAAATTGTTTAGGATGTGTAAGGGTCCTGATTTCTAGTGGGAGCCTATTCCAGCCAATAGTGGGGTGATAGCTGTACATGTTACATCCAAATTTAGACTTGGGTTTGTAGATTTGTGGCAAGTCTTTGTTAGAGCTTCGGAGAGGTCTGGAGGGAGAATAATGGGAAATGAGAGGGGATAGTGCTGGGCAGTAGGAAGGCTGGTATACGATAGAATGGATGGTCTGGAGCTGAGGGAGAAGAAGCTGATGGGGTAACTCAAGCCAGTTTAGGTGTTTGAGAGAGACAGTGATGGGATTTGAAGGTTTGTTGGGCAGCAAATCTAGCTACCTTGTTGCAGGTAGATTCGAGTTTGGTCAGGAGTGTTGAGTTAAAATTTTTGAGAATTTATCTATGAATCTATGAATTTGAGAGTTGTACATTAGACTGGGTAGAAGGTAGGTAAGAGAGAGAGTAATCTTGGCTTCACAGATAAGGAATTTCTTGTTACGGTAAAGGAGCCCTAGTTTTGAATGAGTCTTTTTGCTTCAGTTATTAACATGCAAGTCAAATTTAAGCTGATCGTCTATTGGTTATGCCTAAGAGCTTAGTCTGTCTGAATGGGAGTGTTATTTAGGGACTGTATGGAGAAGGAGGGTTTAATATTATTGAAGTTTTTAGGTAGAGTAACAGCTTTGTTTTCTTAGGGTTAAGGATGAGCTGGTTGTTGGAGAACCATGTTTTGACTAAGTTAAAATATGCCTGCGTAGCTGAGAAGAGCTTAGAGGGAGAGTTGGCTATGGTGAAGACTGTAGTCATCTGCGTATTGCACTAAAGATGACTGAGGACAATAGGTATAGAGCTGATGGGTCTGTATTATATAGTCGAAGTTTCAAATCTTCAAACCTCACATGAGCATACTCATATGAGGGAAGTTTGAAACATCGACTATGTAAAAAAAAAAAAAAAAAAAACTTTCCTTAACGCTCTGAGTAGGGGGGCAAGCTCCCCTGCGCCCCCTACTTAAATATAACAACTCCGAGAATGCACTTTAGTGCAGAAAGGGAAAATTTCCCATTCTGCACATGAAAAGTCATTGACTTTCACCTTCGACCTTTCCGACATTTGATCATATGATGTCGACCATCTATGATTCGAATATCGGAACGTTCGGTCATCTAATATAGACCCGAACTGAAGGGTCTCACTGAGACAGATACCAAAAAGTGCATAGTCATCCCCTTTGGAAAAAACAAACCCACAAACTACCACATAGGTGGTAGTCCCCTAAATACGGAAGACGTAATAAGGAATCTGGGGACTCAAGTAGATAGTAATCTCACCTTTGATAATCACATTGCCAAAGTGGTTAGAAAATCCTTCTACATGGTCCACCTAATCACAAAAGGGTTCGCATCCAGATCAAAAGAGGTCATTGTGCCCCTCTACTCATCACTCATCAGACCCATCTTGGAGTACAACGCCCTATTTGGGATGTACCTTACAAGATACCTGCAACAGCTGGAAAGACCACAGAAGTACCTTACCAAGAGGATCAATGGCCTCAAACAGATGCCCTGTGCAGCTCAACTGAAGAAATTCCAGTTGTACTCTGTTGCATACCGCCTACTCAGAGGTGATCTCTGCCTGGCAAACAAGGCCATGTCCAACCCAGAATTGATGGACATGCTGCACCTATAGAAAACCTTATCCCCTCAAGCCACATGCTCTAGGGATCTAAACCTCACCACAACAATAAATAGGATGTGCTGGAGGGATAGATTCCTGTCCCAGAGACTTCCCATGCTTTGGAACAAGATCCCAATCTACATTAGGTAGAGCTCCTCGCTAACACTCTTCAAAAGAAACCTTGATGAGTGGATGAGAAACAGAAAGTTTACCTCTGGGATCACTTCACTGGCTCTGCTGGACAGAGGCACAGGGAACTAATCTAAGGGGGCGGCGAAAGCCAACACATTCTGGCTAGGCTTATAAATGCCTTCAGGCAGTTAGCCTAGTACCCACCTATTAAAAAGTAAAGGCCCTAGGATAGACCCTTGAGGTACACCTATTTTTACAGGGAGAGGAGGAGATTATTATATTGCATATAATCTGGTAAGTAAATGGAGTATTTTTAATGTTGGAAGGTTCTGTAGTTGTGCAGGGCAGATGTCATGCCTTGGGTCCAGTGTAACCCTACAGCTGCAGGGTTTGAAATGATACTTCACATATTATGTTGCTGTATTCCATTATAGCACTGTGGATATAAATTGTGAAGTAATTTTCATTAACACTTTTAATATGGCTACAAATATATCTTGGGGGCCACTTGATTCCTGCTGATGCCAGCTTCAAAATGAAGTATTACCCTTGACACTGCCATATATCTTTCTACAGTTATGGGTAAATATATGAAAATAATATAAATGTCATAAGTTGATTACTGTCTCTGCATGTGTGCTTGCATAATAGGTCAGGTGTTAGGGCTAATTGGTTATTTTTGCTGATGTCCTTCAAGAATGCAACTGCAGTCATAACATATTTTCTTCAGTCTTTCTTGCCGCTGCGTGCCGGCAGAAGCAGTTTTTTCAAATTACTGAAAAAGTTAACAATTGTCTGTCTTGTGGTAAACAAATACCTCATAAGATTTCCACTCTTACTGTCTTAAGACACCGTGACACCGGCGACTCGATGCGATACCCACTCCGGCGCCAGTTATAGATTTTCCCAGCAAGACCAAGCACCTTGCTGCTAAAGCCTTACCTCAGCCTACTCCTGAAACACGAGAGGATCCCAGCCTCCTTCTGATAAGAGGCCTCTGACCCTATCCCTTCAGATGATTCTGAGGACTCTGTCCTGGCCAGGAAGAGCTCTTCCAGACCTATGAGGACTCTGATGCAGAGGATTCCATGGAACATTTCAAGTGGCAAGGCCACTCCTGTGCTTGATGTTTTGGATGATCTATATTCTGACTCCAGTGTTACTGATTCTCTTCCTCCTGCTCCAGCCAAGCCAGACAGATATTACAGGGTCCCAGAAACACATTCCCATTTATTCAGGCCCCATGCTGTTGATTTAGAAACTATTTCTCAGGGACCTAAAGGTGTTTCAGCTTCCACCTAAAAATCCCTTGCCTTCCAACAGGGAAGCTAGGTCATTAGAGAGATGGGGGAAAAGGTCTACACCTCCACTACTTTATCTATGAGAGTTCATATGTTACAATATCAGGATTACCTGTTAGATGATTTACAGAAAACATTGGCCTCTCCTGATCCTTTAGACAGGAAGTCTTTGCAGGAAGCTGTGCAGTGTGGATATGATGCATTGGAAGCTTCATGTAGGGCAGCTATGACAAAAGAACAACCTCTACCAGATCATGTTAAGGCAAAACTTCTGGATGCACCCTTGAAAAGAACAAGCTTTTTGGTGCTAATGCTAAAGATGTGTTAAAGTCCATCGAGGAAAAAGCAAAATCAGTTCAGACGGTCAAAGATTTCCTCCAGGTTCAGCCCCCCAGATTCAGCAGGAATTGGCCTTCAAAAAACTGGTCCTTTCCTAATCCTGAAAAATTTCAAAGAAGAGTTCAATACAGAGGTCCTTACAGGGGATGACAATGGCAGCCAGCAAACCAAAGAAGTGACACACCCACAGGCACAATCTCAATGACTTTGACCAAGGAGCAAATAGAAGCAAATTATCTCTGTTTTCAGACAATTGGCACAGATTGACAAAGGACAAATGGATTTTGGACATTATAGATCAAGGTTACAGGTTCCATTTTCATACTTTACCAAGAAAACAAGGCATGCCAAACCTACCACAAAACCAGAGGGCAGAGGCTATCAAGCAAATTTCTCTGCTTGCTCAGATCAAAGCAATAGAAAGAGTTCCACAACAAGAACAAGGCCAGGGGTTTTACTCAAGACTGTTCCTTGTTCCAAGAAAAGAAACTCAACGGAGACCAGTACTGGATTTGTCCGCATTAAACACTTTTCTCATAGTACCAAAGTTCAAAAAAATGCTGACTCTCAGCAACTCCTTGAGGCATACCTGCATGTCCCTATCAGACACAGCTGCAGAAGATACCTCAGATTTCTTGCAGGGCCAGAGCATTATCAATTCTCAGCATTGCCATTTGGCATTATTCACAAAATGCCTGGCTTCAGTAATTGCTCATTGCAGGCTCCAGGGGATCCATATTTACCCACAAATTGATGTTGACAAAAACTTGAACTATAGGCTCTGGGATACACAGTCACCTTCCAAAAGTCAAGACTTCAACCATCCCAGCAAATAACCTTCTTAGGAGCCAATCTAGACACAGCCTCTCAAATGGCTTACCTGACAGAAGACAAGCAAGAGAAGTTAACTCATTATTTCAAAGGTTTGGCAAAACTCACCCAGATGACTGCAAGGAGATTCCTACAGGCCCTGGGTTACATGGCATCCTGCATTCTCCTGGTTCCATTAGCAAGACTACACATGAGAAAGCTTCAATGGTACCAAAAAAGCCTATGGTCTCAGCACAGCAACAACTTAGACATGCCTACAAAAGGAATTAAACACAGGTATGTCATTCAAAACCTCAGATAACACAGACCATGACCACAAGGACAATGGTCTCCAAAGGAAACACATCTGCATATAAACCAAAAGGAAATGCTGGCATTAATGCATGCCATCGAGGCCTTTCAACAACAACTTCAGCAAGGCCATTTATTGATACGGACAGACAACACCACTGTGATGTGGTATATAAACAATCAAGGGGCACCCATTCGACTGACAATGAATCTTTGGGAAAAATCATTGAGCCTAAACATACAGTTACAATCCCAGTTTGTCCCAGGCAAAGACAATGTGCTGAATTTCATAGATCCACACGAGTGTGGAGGTTACATCCCAAGATTCACACAACTCACTCACATGGGCATGGGGCAGGAGTAGACTATTTGCCTCTCACCTCAACCATCATCTACAAAAATTCTGTTCAAGGACATACCATCCACAAGCTTGGAAAATAGATGCTCTTTCATTCAACTGGAACTTCCTAAAATCTATGCATTCCCACCTCTGCCACTGATGACCACAGTATTACTAAAGATCAAACAGACTGGCCAAGACAACACTGGTACCGACTCAACACAACTTCAAAACAGTGCATCCAACCCTTCAGACACTGCAGCTAACAGCCTGGGAGATCCCATGAATAATGACCATCCACCAGAAAGGTTTACTTAGCAAAATGGAAGAGATTCAGCATTTGGAATATCAGCAAGGGACATGATGCATCATTATTGAACATCCCACTCATCCTGGAATACCTGGCAGATATGCTACAGAATGGACTCTCATATTCTTCCATAAAGATACATGCTTCAGCTATTTCAGCTAGATATAATACCGATCCGCTGTGTACCGATCCGCCCTTTCACATCCTTTGCTAAGGCAATTTCTCAGGGAATCAAGAACATTAAGCCACCAAGAAAGGCTCCAGTGCCAGCTTGGGACCTCAACAAACTGACTCTACATCCGTTTGAGCCAGCAGCTTTAGTGGACTTACAATTTCTCTCATGGAAGACAGCTTTCCTGTTGGCAATTACCTCAGCAAGAAGGGTTTCATAATGTTTCACAGAGACAGGGTCTCCTTAAGAACCAACCCTACTTTTATGCCAAAGGTGGTATCTAGGGTTTCTTTAAACCAAGCTATTCATCTGCCTGCTTTCTTCCCCAATCCTGAGAACAAAGGGGAAAGACGGTTACATACCTTGGACATTCACAGACAACTTCGCTACTACCTGGACAGAACCAAGACCAGTAGGAAGCCTGATCAACTTTTGTAGCCTGGAGTACAAGGAAAAGCAATTTCAAAACAGACTATTTCAAAATGGATTGGACATTGCATCAGATTTTGTTATTCCTTCCATGGGAAGAATGTTCCAGCCAATGTCAGACCACACTCCACCAGAGCTACAGCCACCTCTACAGCATTCTTAAGAGGTGCCTACAAAGGACATTCTAGAAGCTGCTACATGGAGCTCGTGCATACATTCTCCAAACACTACAATCTCCTCTATACTCCAGATCCAGAGCAGGCTTTGCTTCGCAGTCCTGCAGGGTTTGATTGCCACACCATCTCTTTCCTAGAGCATTCCTCCTCCCCCAGCTAAGCTATGGTATTCTACCCATATGTTATGACTGCAGTTGCATTCTTGAAGGACATAGTACAGTTTTGTACCTACCATAAATGTAGATGTCCGATAGATATGCAACTGCAGTCGGATTTTCCCTCCCTCCATACCCCTCTATGCCTTGGGTCCACTCCTATCCCTGTTTCTCTTAGCTGGGGATATCTGTTATGGTGTATCTGTTTATTGCTTACTTATTTGTTTGGAATCCTGTTTTTGTCTTCCTTGGAGGGCACCTGGCATCTGGGGCAAGAAACACTGAAGAAAATGAAATGTGACATCAGCCGACGGACCCCCAGACTTTGGGCTGCCTGAGGCAGGACAACCCATATGTTATGACTGCAGTTGCATATCTATCGGACATCTACATTTATGGTAGGTACAAAACTGTACTTTTCTTGTCATGTTGACCTCTTCCATTCCAGACATATGGGACATTACATGCACTGCACCATACGTAAATTTCATAATCTAGTAAATAAATAAGATGCTACAGGTATGCTAGGTAGATATCATGACTTGTCAATATTTTGCCCTTCCAGATTTTGGCTTCAAAATGCTGCCTTTCCCTTCTAATTGCATTGCTTCCATTCAGATGTGGACAAAGAGATGGAAATATATATTTTATAATCTGATGAATAAGTAATTTTATTTTCTCAGCAGGTGACGAGGTATACATTGTGTCCTCAGTCATATTTGTCATTTTATACATGCCAACTTTAGAATGATAAAAAATGTGAAATATGTCTTAATATCATAACTTCCCATCCTGTTGCCATTTTCCTTGACATCAATGTTAACAAATATGTTAATATTCTTAACCTGAGGGGTGTAGAAAGTGCTGCATCTCTGCATATGTGCTTAGTACACATTATATCACTTAAAACTTGCCCTTACTTATACCATGTTCACCAGAGATCCTAACTTATGTTCTCGTGTATCCTACCAGAGAAATGGACAAAAATATGAAAACTAAGTGCTACATCTGAGCATGTGATTGTTGGGTGCCATATAGGTAGAGAGAACACATGATAGGTGTAAAATCACAATGCTGCAGTCATTGACAAAACTAGCTGATTATAAGATGCTGCTGTTCATATTTCTAAAACACAGGTGTTGGCAGCAGCTTTGAAACTTAAAAATGAGCTGTAGTGCTGCTGGCTTTCCAGTGTGGCTAAGAAAAGTCTGTCTACTCAAGCAGACAGGAGCTGGGGTCACTCCACTGTCTCAATCCTGAAATAATCATATAGTTTTAAAAAGACAAACTAATGTAACCAGTGATGTCAATTATCAATACATGGGATGCTGTGTTCCTTTCAGAGTTCTTCTACAGTCTTCCTTGCTGGTTGTAATGCTTCTGATCATTATTTGTATGGAGGTCATTTAGAACACTTCTATACTATTCAAGTTTCTCTGAAAAAAAAGTTGGAAATACTGCTACAGAACTGTTCTTATAAGCACCCTGGACTAAAAGAGAGCCGAGATCAGTTGGCAGGCATAAGTGGCAGAGTGTTAATGTTGTATCCACTAGCCTGCTGTTAACTTGAACATCAGCTGCTCTGGAGCCAACTAAGCAATTCAGGATGTATGCTGGTAAAACAAAAAGAGACAAAGGTATGGCTACTAGAAACTTTTTATTTAAATTATTGTATCTTTTAGCCATTACTGTGCCACTGCTGCGTCACAAAAGGTGGCTGTTATAGTACAGGTACACATCTTCTCACAGACAGCAACTTTATAAATTAGCTCAGTGTAAACAGTACCATTCTGCAGAACTACACCTCAAGGAAATTTCCTTTAAAATTTCAAATGGAATGTTTGCCTAAACACTGCAGGAGAACAAAGTGTAAAAGGTAGGGGGGACACTGAACACTAGGTTATGATTCTTTAAATTCTGAAACACACCAAACAGCCAATACTTAGTCCAGCGAAATTTTCTTTATTCTCTCAAAAAGATGTACCTCTCGACTATTTCAAAAGAGGATCACCATTTAATGTTGCATAGTAACGGTATTATATATATTATTAATTGGATCAATTAATCAATATACATTTATTACATAATTAATTACAAAAGCAAAAAAACATATTTATATTAAAAGTGAATATCCTATATAATATATATAAAAATATAAACATTTTATATTATTTATCATCAAGAAATATTCCTAACACATGAATTTAATGGAGCTAGAAACTAGAATGATTCTGAAATATAATACTTTAAAACCTTTAGGACTTAACTTGGAATTAGGCATATGATAATTTGATAAATTAATGTGTTAGGAATATTTCTTGATGATAAATAATATAAAATGTTTATATTTTTATATATATTATTCATAATATAAATATTTATAATATTATTGATTAATTGATCCAATTAATGTTTATATAAATACTGTGATCCTTTGAAGGCTAATACGCAGGTACCAGATCTTTAGAATAAAGAAAGAAAAAAAGACTAGTTGGATTTGTGGTTGTTTGTTATGATTCTTTAAACTCTGTGGCACTTGCAAACAGCACTTAGATTTATTGCTTTTCATGGCATTCTGTCTCGGGATGCATTTTGTTGAGAACATCTATGTGCCCTGAGACTGTATTTTCTGTTATTCAGTTAAATTCCTTTCCTGGAAAATGTCACTTTCAGTGGCATTTACTTTGGACAGAAGGATTTCTGAGATGCAGGTCTTAATGTACATGGAGCCAATTACGGTCTTTCAGGGATAGTATTCACTTGAGGACTTTTTTCATGCCAGAAGTTTCAGAGGTCTTCTTTAATCAAACTATTCAACTACCTATCTTTCTCCAAAATCTGGGAAATCAAGGTGAGAAAATCCAGATGTACACAGGACCAACAGCATTAGACTGACAGAACAGCTAGTTGTTGCCTTTGTCCCTAATAAGCAGACCAGTCAAAAAGCAGACTGTAGCTAAATAGCTGGCTTAGTGCATTTTGTTCTGTGAAAAGTGTGGAACTTAGCCAGCTATGTAGTTAGTCTGCTTTCTGACTGGTCTGCTCACTGGGGTCAAAGGCAACACCTAGCTTGTTCTATCAGACAGTGGTATCAAATTCCTGTCACATTTCTTGAAAGTTCTGGAGAGGGTGACTGATAAAGAGATATGCAGAGTAGTAAAAGTAAGATGGGAGATGAGCAGTTTGGATTCAGATCAGGATCCAGCACAACTGATCGGATGCTTGCAGTGAGATAGATTTTTGAACAGAAGCTAGAGATGAGGAAAGAGGCCAACTGGTCATTCTTAGACATGGAGAAAGCATATGACAAGGTATCAAGAAAGCTGATTTGGGCAGTACTGGGGTGGTTCAAAGTCCCAGAAACATTGGTAGAATTAGTGCAGCCTATGTATAAGGACCCAATGACTCAAGTATGAGCAGTGTTTGGTCTTAGAGGGGTTCCCAGTGGGGGTAGGTGTACATCAGGGTTCAGCTGTGAGACCACTGCTGTTCATACTGATGATAGACTACATTAGCAAACCGGTTGGAGGGGACAATATGACATTACAGGCAGACTCTGTGCAAGAACTTCGGCAAAGGATAGGGGAATTGAATGCTAAACTGAAGGCACATGGGATGAAAAGTACAGTTTTGTACCTACCATAAAATGTAGATGTTCGAGTGTACACCCTGCTGCAGTCATCACACTTGGGTTATCCTGTCATCAGGCAGTCCCACAGTCGGCGGGAATTCCAAAGTCTTGGTCCGGTGTTGGTTGCTGTTGCTTCTTCCCTGATGTCAGTGCGCCAGGGGTATATATAATGCGTCCGACGCCATTTTCTTCAGTTTTTCTTGCCTCAGATGTCCGGTGCCCCCAAAAAGGTGGTCCGTAATTAGTACCAAATTAAGTAGTTTTTGCACAAACACAAAATCCCTCCAGCTATAAGCAAATACATCAGGAAGGTATTGTAGAGATTTAGCCAGTTAGATCAGAGGGGATGGAGGGAGGGTAACCTGGACTGCAGCAGGGTGTACACTCGAACATCTACATTTATGGTAGGTACAAAACTGTACTATGTTCATCGTGTTAGCCTGTTGCAGTCATCTCACTTGGGTAGAATCCCAAAGCTAAGGATGGGTGGAGGAGTTATGGAGGGTTAAAGGAGGCTAGAAGGCCCTGCAGAACTGCAGTGGCGAAGCCAGCTCTAGTCTTAGAGTAAAGAGGTAAGTGATAGTGTTTGGTAAAGGTGTGTACTGAACTCCAAGGTGCAGCTTCCAAAATCTCCTTGGTTGGAACCCCCCTGAGGAAGGCTGTAGATGTAGCTGTTGCCCTGGTAGAGTGGGGCCTAATGGTAGCAGGAACTGGTTTTCCATGATGGGTATAGCAAAAACGAATGCAATGTCCTATCCATTTGGAAATGGTTTGTTTTGATATAACCTTCCCTTGTTAAGCTGTAGCATAGGATACAAAGAGCTGGTCAGATTTCCTGAAAGCCTTAGTTTTATCCAAGTAGTAACGAAGTTACCTGTGAATGTCCAAGGAATGCAGGAGTCTTTCTCCTTTGTTCTGTGGATTTGGGAAGAAGGTGGGTAAGTGGATGGTATGATTTAAAGCCACACTGGAAACCACCTTAGGCATGAAGGAAGGATTAGTTCGTAGATTAGTTGATGGAAAATGAGGAAAGGTTCCACTGCCATTAGTGCCTGCAGCTCTGAGACTCTTCTAGCTGAAGTTATTGCTAGCAGCAGGGCAGTCTTCCATGATAGGCTATAGATCTGCAGAAGCTGGTTCAAAGGGAGGTAGCTTAAGTTTTTCCAGAACAAAATTGAGGTCCCATGTTGGTGTGGGTGCTCTCCTGGGGGGCCTAATGTTTTTTCCCCTCTGAGAAACTGCCTTAGAAGTGGATGGGAAAATAAGGGTGGATCCGAGTTGTAGTGGGCAGAAATAGCTGATGCATGGATTTTAATGGAAGAAAAAGAAATTCCTTTGTGCAACATCTCAGTTAAATACTGTAGAATCTGAGGCATGTGAGGCTGAAGTGTGTTTTGGCCTTTAGCTTGGTTCCAGGCGCAAAACCTTTTCCATTTATCCGAATAGGCCTTCCTGGTGCTGGGCCTCCTAGCTTCCAGAATAACATCCATAACTGCTTGGGAAAGAGGAGCTGGCTGGATGTTTAGGTGATTTGCCATGCAGCCAGATTTAAGGTTTTGAGCTGGCTGTGAAGAATCTGATTGTTTTGCTGTGTGAGCAAATGGGCAATTTGTGGTAAAATCCAAGGTGGGCCCTGGGCCATATTCCTCAATAGTGGGTACCAGTGCTGGAGTGGCCAGTCTGGGGCTATGAGTATCAGTCATGGTCTCTCCTGTCTGATTTTCAGAAGCACGTTTGTGAGAAGAGGCAATGGAGTGAAGGCATATACTGTCAGGTTTTTCCAACTGAATGAGAGTGCGTCCACTTTCCAAGCTTGATGGTGCAGTGTCCTTGTACAAAATTTGTTAGTTAATAGTTTTGACGACTGGCAAACAGGTCTATGTCTGGAAGGCCCCATTTTTGAGTTATCATTGCAAACACTTGTGGATCCAGTTTCCACTCGTGGGGATCCATGATGTTTCTGCTGAGGTTGTCTGCCAATGTGTTTTTCCTGGCAGGAATTGAGCTTGTAACTGAACTTGGTAAGCCAGAGCTGTGTTCCACAAGGTCATTGCTTGCCTGCATAGAGGGTAGGAGTGCGTACCCCCTTGTTTGTTTGTGTACCACATTACTGTGGTGTTGTCCGTCCTTATTGTAAGTTGTCCTGGATGTAATAGATTCTTGAAGGCTGTCAGAGCATTCTGTACAGCTAGCATCTCTTTTTGATTGATGTGCAGATTCCTTTGATCTGCAGACCATATGCCTTGAACGCACTGTCCTGCCATGTGTGCCCCCCAGGCGTAGTCCGATGCATCTGTTGTCATAGTTTGCCTGGCTGGGGGCAAGGTGAAAGGCTGACCCTTGTTGAGGTGACATGCCTGTGACCACCATAGAAATTCCTGTTGTAGGCAGGGAATGAGAGATATTATTGTGTCCAAGCTGTGGCTGTGTTGAGACCATACGCTTTTTAGGTACCACTGTAATTTCCTCATATGCAGCTTTGCAAATGGTATTAGTAGTATGCAAGATGCCATGAAGCCCAAGGCCTGCAGAATTTTTCTTGCAGGTAGTTGGGTCTTTGTTGCCATTGTTTTGAAAAATTGAGTCAGTTGTAGTTTGTATGGCATCAGGTAAGCCTTCTGGGCCGTTGTATTCAAGCTGGCACCCAGGAATGTCATATTTTGTGAGGGTATTAGTTTTGATTTCTTTTCGTTTACTGTGTACCCCAGGCAAAGATGTTTTACAAAAGCCAGATGTTGTAAGAGGATGTCCTTGCTTTCTGCTTGGATGAGGCAGTCGTCCAGGTATGGGTATATTTCAATTCCTCTTTGTCTGCAGTATGCAATTACTGGTGCCAGGCATTTTGTGAAGACCCTGGGCGCAGTAGATAAGCCAAAGGGCAGTGCAGAGAATTGGTAATGGGATGAACCTGCAATGAAGCGGAGGTATCTTCTGCAACTTTGTCTGATAGGGACATGCAGGTATGCCTCCTTGAGGTCCAACGTTACTAGCCATGCTTTCTTGCCCAACATGGGAAGAAGCTGCTGTAGTGTTAGCATCTTGAATTTGGGTACTTGTAAGAAGGTGTTTAGAATTGAAAGGTCCAGAATTGGTCTCCAGGCATTGTCCTTTCTGAGAACTAGAAAGAGTCTTGAGTAAAATCCTTGGCCTTGCTCTTGAGTAGGTACCAGTTGAATGGCTCTCATGTCCATGAGAGCTGTAATTTGTTTTTGTGCCTCTGCCCATTGATTTTGTGGTAGGTTTGGCATTCCTCTTTTCATTGGCAAGGTGTGAAAATGGAATCTGTATCCTCATGAAATTATGTCTAGGACCCATTTGTCCTTTGTGACAATGTGCCAGTTATCTGAAAAAAGTGCGAGTTTTCCTCCCAAGGGGGCTGTCAAGAGAGTGTTTGGCCAAATGAGGTGCAAGTCATTGAGTTTGCCTTCTGGTAGTCTGGGACCTGCATTCTCCTCCCTTCTGTGTTGCAGTGCCCCATTGTCAAGGTTTGTACTGGGCTTGTGGTTGTCCTCTACCTCTTGGACGTCTGTATTTACCCCTCTGTGGTCTGTCAGTAGCTGGAAAGGACCAATTTTTTGTTGGCCAATTTCTGCTGAAGCGAGGGGGCTGTACCTGTAGAAAATCTTTGACTGTCTGCATAGATTTTGCCTTATCCTCCATTTTCTTTAACTCATTCACTCCGAAGCAGCTCTGAAAAAGCTGCCTGCTTAATTCCACCATAGGAACAACAGTGCAGCCTGAGCTCATTTTCAGAAAATCCATTTCTAATACAATACAGAAAACAAATGTTCATAACTCTTTAACTATAAGAGCTAGACTAAAAATGTAAACACGAAAGTTGTTCAGCAGACACTGACCTTTCCAACAGTGTAAATGTTGATAGTGCATATCAAAGTCATTATTAAATATTTGGCAAGGAATATTGATATTGTACATATTTTTTACCTTTTTGGAAAAGCAAAGCACAATATCTTGGTCAATGTACCATGCAGACCCATGCAATTTTAATTTAATTTGTTAGTATGAATGTCGGCTTTAAAATGATACCTTAACCATTACTGTGTGATGCTCCTTTCTTGAGATATTCACAGAAATATGATTATTATATTATAGGTTCATAGGTTGGTACTAGGCTATCAGCCCTAGGCCCTATACAAGCCTAGCCATAACAATTCCCTAGCTATTTCTTCCCACATTATTTACTTTCCTGGACCCCTGTCTGTCAATCTCATAATTGATAAATAAACAAAGCATAATATCTCCTTACCTGTAGCAGACAGAGCCTACATATCAGTGTAGAAGTTGTGCATCTGAATATCAGCTTCAAAATGATGCATCATTTGTGTGAGCCCTATGCTCCCTTGCAAAGATATGGGCATAATAATGAGAAGTATTGGAAATATAATTCTCATAATCATACAAGACAAAACAAATTGTGATATCTGTACATGTGTACAGAGCACAGACACATTTATTTTACCATGTTGTAAGGAGTAACACTGTCCTCAAAATGAGGTATTATTTGACACACTAACATGCTCCCTTGCAAAGTTATTTAGCAAAATATGAAAAAAATCATAATTTCCATAACCTAAGTCCGAAACCAACTTTGATAATTGCACATGTGTACAACATACAGGCACCATTCTTTTGCCATGTTGGAACTATCAATACTGTCTTCAAAATGAGGTATTACTTTGCACACTCAGATGCTCCCTTGCAAAGTTATGTACCAAAATATGAAAAGAAATAATTTCCATAACCTAAATCCAAAACAAACTTTGATATTTGCAGATGAGTACAACATACAGGCACCATTCTTTTACCATGTTGGAACTATCAATACGGTCTTCAAAATGAGGTATTACTTAGCACATTCAGATGCTCCCTTGCAAAGTTATTTACCAAAATATGGAAAAAAATCATAATTTCCATAACCTAAATCCAAAACAAGCTTTGATATCTGCGTGTGTGCAACATACGGCCACAATTCTTTTACCATGTTAGAACTATCAATACTGTCTTCAAAATGAGGTATTACTTAGCACACTGACATTCTCCCTTGCAAAGTCATGTAACAAAATATGAAAAACATAATTTCCATAACCCGAGTCCTAACAAAACTGAAATGCATTCAGAAGCAGTCAAAATAGTATAACACTTGGATGTTACTGAGCCCTTCCTCCTACCACCTAATTTCCACCCATGACTGACAAAGCATGGAAACATGCCCAGCTACTGAGTACTAGCAGAAGTACAGTAATACAAGCAAAAATGGCAAACCTATCTGGTTCATCAATGTGAGAATTAGTCACAAAAGTAATAATTCCAGTTATCGCATCTGACTATCACTCTGGTTACAATAAGACCCATCAGTTTTCCTCAATGCAGTATGTGCATATTGTTAACAGATAATAAATTATTCTTGAAAGCTTGATACATAAACAACAAATTATAATAACCATCACTGAAACCTGAGCTATAGATAACCTATACTTGTTACACTGTATCTGTATTACAATTTTCAGCAGTCTGACCATGTATGCACAAGCACTTCCCTGGTACACAAATGAGTTATTTCCCCTACCAACATCTTTATTACTATGTGTGAAACAGTCACCCAAATGACCCCTTCAGGAAAATGTTGAGATACGCACAATCACCAAAATTTTTATATGTATATATATATATATATGTGTGTGTGTGTGTGTGTGTGTGACCAATGTATATATGTACATACATATATATATATTAGGAGGGTAGGCAGTTGATGAAGAATGAGGGGGGTTGCTTACAATGACTCCAAGCAGAGAAAAAACACAACCTGGCTTGTGCATTCATCAAAGTGATAACGACTTCTACTTATGTGAGTAACAGTTACAGCAGCTGAGACTTTTCCCAGAAAAGTGATAATGACTAACTGCTGTATTGTAACTGCACATATTGCTAATGTGATAATGACCTTCCTTTCATTACTGCCAAAGGTATGAATGCTGAAACACAGGTGATAATTGCTGCACATAACCTGTTGAGTAGGCATTCATTATATTAAATTGTGCAGCTGTTATGTAACACAGACTCAGTAGCATCTGTAGCTCCATGCTGTCCGTAGTCACCTAGTCGTAACCTTTATCTCACTCAGGCAGTATAATCACAAATAGAATAATACAAGCAGAAGTGATGTAACCCAATGCAATTTGCAGACTGACTTTCTATGTGTCCCCAGTAACCCCTCCAATTGTTTGCATTCTATATGCACGGGCAACAAAATGACACAAATTGGCCCAGCAGTCACTTCAGCAGTGAGACCATGTATGCACAAGCACTTCCCTGATACACATATACATTTCATTACTGCAATGTTCTGCATGCGCAGATAAAAGTGATAACTGCTGCACATAACCTGTTGAGTAGACATTCATTACATTCCTGGTGCAGGTGTAATGTAAGGCCTAGTCATTACCACCAGAAGCCTGCTCTCCCTTGCACAGTGAAACAAAGATAAAATTAGTGGGATGAATCCAAAACTGTAGCCTCATCCAACCTACTGTTTTCCCAGTATAAAAAGCAAAACTGAAACATGACACACAGTCCATATGAATCTGTGACCTACTTAGGGCACATCTGGTGGGACAAAGGCTGAATTTTCAAAATTAGCAAGTAACCACTCCCTAGCAGAAGAACCCATTCTGCATACTGTCCTACTATGCATAAGCACCAGAATGCAAGATTTCCATCAATAAACCCTTCAGCAGCCCTTACAAATACACGCAACAAACAAACTGACATATCACCCCCGTGACCCCTTCAGTAGTATGTCCAAGTATGCACAAGAACCAAAATGAAATATTCCCTGCAATGACCCCTTCAGTAGTATGTGCAAGTATACAAGAACAAAACGAATCACTTACTGACCCCTTCCTCCAGCCTAAATTCCACACATGACTGACAAAGCCAGGAAAATTGCACAAAAAATATGGTAGCTCCATGCTGGCAGTAGTCAAGGATAACTTTTATCTCACTCATGAAACTACTGAGTATAATCACAAATAGAATAATACAAGCAGAAGTGATTTCTTGTCATTAATTGCTTACTTTACTTTACATTAAACTATAAATTACTGACTGGTGTATCTGATGTTTTATATGCTGGTATATTGCACTGTATTTATATTTCTGTGCTGTATTCTAAGTAATGTAACCCCATGTAATTTGCAGACCTAATTTCTATATGTCCCCAACAACCCTCCAGTTGTTTGCAATCTGTATGCGCATCCACCAAAATGACACAGTAAACTATTTTGGCCAGCAGTCACTTCAGCAGAGAGACCACATATGCACAAACACTTCCCTCATACACAATTATTTCTCCAAGCAACATCCTCATTAGTATGGTAATTAGTATTAGTATTAGGTCTACATGCACCATGAAACTTTTCCCCAAGCAAGCCTTCAGTAACATTTCCTAGTACGTGCAACCACCAGCATGAACACTTCACCCAAGCAACCCCTTCAACCCACCAACATAAGTTAATAGGTCTTAGACTAATGGCCTTGGAGCCTTTGCAAGCCTAGCCCATAGGATTACCCTGGCTGGGTGCATACTGAAGGAGGTACTGTAGTAAACGATGGGTCTGATAAGGGTAAGTACAGTTTACCAATGAATTCCACAGATCAAGATGCCACACTACGTTACAAAGGTTCTAGTTGAAAGCCATGTTACTGTGCATATACTTCCCCAAATCCTAGACTATTGGATCTGTTGTTAAGGTGTGTTATCCATGAGGCAGTTTCCTGGGGTAACAGGGTACTACAATGCATTTTGTGGCAATGATTTTTAAACCATGCCTATGGCACCTGTTATTTGTCTACATTAGCTCTTCCTAGAGGATATTAGCATCTTGAGGGGATTCTATGACTGCTCCCAGAAGTTGCCTTTTTGTTTAGGTTCTACCTGAGAGACAGCTTGCAATCACGAGTGTAACATATGGGTTTAGGCATAATCCTGAGATTTTTTTTTTTTAATGCCAGAGCGAGGTATTGTAACAAAAGCTCAAGGTAAATAATATGCAGAGTTCTGCTCTAGTATACTGCCTTGGTGAACTTCTCAAAGTCTACCAGACCAGGCAGGCATGATCTTCCCTTCACAAAACCGAACTGGGTTGGATTGAGTGTCTAAAGTTTTCCAATGTCATTATTAATCATTTTTATGATTAGCCTTTTATGCAAAGCCATGGAAATTGCCAAAACATTATTTTTTGTTGCCAGCAGACTCAACAAGACCAAACACAAATATTCCTGACTTTCACTATCACTAACTTGTGATACATGCTCACACTGTATTCCAAATGACTGATCTAATACTATGATATCAAGTCTTGTATTTATGTTAGAAAATTATATCTGTAAAAAAAAAAACTTGCTCTTGTAATTTCCAGATTAGGCTCAAACATCACTCATAACTGGTGAGACAGTTTCACCATTCCTACATATTGCACACCCGTACATCCACATCAGACCTGAATTTGAGACACAGCCTGCCCCCTCTCCGGCAATTCAATGGAAGTGCTTTGCAGCATATCAAGAGAAGCATTCATGAAAACTCTCTTACAATACATTACTTTTACATATCACAAACATGACCCAGTAAAATATTCTGTACACGACGGGTTGCAAAAGACAAGGGGTATGCCTATCGACAGCAGCGCAAGATAAAGGCAGAACTGGGCAACACTAAGATAAAATTGGTCATTAGTACATCAAGGCCACAATTTCTGTAACTGTGGTGCGTCTCTGTACCTGCTTTCAAGTGCAAGCGAATCAAATAACCATGAAAATATAAATGTCAATGCGCATGAAATCAGAACAGATAATGATAAGGCATGGCAGCACTTTTGAACAGTTTATTTTACACCACATCTGACCTATCCAGCCAAAGACTGAAACCACTGTAAACAGCTTCTCCTAAGAAAATATTGCCATTAAACACATACTACCGTAACATAGTAGAGCTGCCGAAAGTTCATAATGCATTTAAATGCAAAATCAGTGCTGCAATCACCTATTACCGCTGCAACAAAACTGCCTTTTCAGTTTGCCATCGGAAACGACCTACTGACCTTTTCACCGTACAATGGAAAAACTGAGTACCTGCTTTTCCTTACTGCATCTTGACTTAGTATGGAAAAAATTCACTCGACGGAGGTTGTGTTTACTGGTCCAAAGTTTGATATGTCAGCAACTCGTTTATCTTCCACCAACGCAATATGCATTTTAGAAGACCATAGGGTGCAGCTAAAGTACACATCCCCAAAACACTTAGACGAGGAGTCACCGAGCTTTAAGGCCTTACCTTGATGAGAAACACAGTTGTAACCGTTAATAAATTTTTGATGCGCAAGAAAAAAAAATGTACATGGTTTACAGCTAAATGAGAAACAGCACAGTTAGCTTGAAGGTTTACAAAGATGTACTGAATACTTGCAATCACGCCAAGACACGAATAAGTAGGGCTCCTAACTAGATAGGGGAGAGCACCACTGACCTGTTTGCCTTAGGGCTCCGTTTCAACCCAGGCCGACCATAGACACAGTACTGGCGATTTATGTAAAATATGCAGTGTTACAGCTCTAGCTTTCTGCATCTCTGCTACAAATGTAATGAATACATCACAAAATATTGCGAGCTGTTCACATGATTTTAATGCATGTATCCGTAAACATTTTAGTGAGCGAACTTTCTGAATAAAATCATACTGCTTGTACAACCGTTATAACAAAAGTTATGCCTAGTAGCTAATGTAGACAGGATATCAATTCTGCCAGTCTATAACCGGACAACCACAGCATGAGAAAAAAAAATGGACGGCAGCTGTATAATTAGACTATCTTACCATAATGAAGAATTGGGCAGGCTCGGAGGTGAAAAACCAATGACTCTCGGTTTCAGCTTTTTCTTTGGAGACCGTGACACTACCGGAACGGCACGATAAGCAAAGGAATGTAGAAGTAAAGTGCTCACAGTGCAGAAAAGCAAAGGGAATATCAACTCTAAGACCCTCTATTTATTTGGAAGGAACACAGTCGGGGGAGTGGGGTGGAGGTGTTTAAATAGGTGACTCAGATTGGCTAACACGTGTTCCTTGATGAAATGCAACCTAAATCGGCTTGTTGTTGGGAGGAAAATACAGGGTGGTTTGCAAGTCGATTCTGTCAGTAAAGTTACACATGAACAACATGAAACTCCACTCTGAAACTTAAGTTAACTAGGTAACTGACAAAGTTCAGTTACTTTTTCAACTTAATTTTCACGAGCGGAGTTAGAATATGCAAGCAAAGTCACTGGCACTAGGAGAAGGCACTCTGGTGTAAACATATGCATTTTCTACCATCTCACAGCGTGCTCTGTGTTAAGCACAGAGGCGCCATGAGACGGTAGTCAGGGTTAATGAGTTAAGACGACTTCTGCTTTAACTCCAAAAAGAACATCCTGTTGTAAGGGAGCATCTAGGCTTTGCTTTAACATGATCAGGCAGAGTTTGTTTCTTTAACCAAGCATGCCTACGTATAACAGACCCAGTGACAGCTGCTCTGCAGGAAGCCTCCAAAGAATCAAACCCACATTGTAAAGTATGTTTGCCTACCTGTTCAGTTGCATGCAAGAGATCCTGCATTTCTTTCAATTCAGACTGCTGAGGGAGTGTGCTAATTTTTTGTTTTAACTGAGACATTAGAAATTGCTGATATTTTAGCATGTGGAATTGGCAATTTAGTGCCGTCATAGCTAGGCTGAGGTGTAAACCTTTTTCCCCCACCTGTCTAGTGCTCTGGAGTCCCTTTCAGAGGGTACAGGATTTTTTGCCATAGAAGCCTTAGCCCCTTTGGGACCCTAGGAGATGGTCTCTGGATCAGCAACAGGGCTTTTATAAAGGAATTTGTGGGAATCAGGCACTCTATAGTATCTGTCAGGTTTGGCTGGTGCAGGCGGCAAAGAATCTGGGTTAAAACTGGATTCTAAGTAAACATCATCCACAATGTCTAAAACTGGGGGGATGGCAAGTGGTCTGTGCTGGGGGAGTAAAAGAAACTCTGAGTCTTTTCTTTGAGTCAGAGTAGTCCTGACCTTCCCAGTGAAAATGTTCCCTCGTAGTGTATAAAGTTTCCCCAAAGGAGTAGTCTTCAGGAGGAGATGCTGAGGGAATAGAATCCTCAGCATCAGAATATTCAATAGGGGAGAAGGAATAATCTTGGTCCTCAGAGGAGCCTGAGGAAATAGACACTTGTTGGGGGTTGGGAACCCCTGATTAAAGAGATCAAATCTTCAGCCATTTTGAGCATCTGTTTCTTAGGCATGGGGCCTTGAACTGGAGACTGAAGTGCAGTCTTTTTAGGTTTAATAGGAGTCTTAGTCTTAGGATACGTTTTTATGATGAGCATCGTCGTTCTGAAGACGCCTTCAGAAACCAAAGGTGTTTCTGCAGTACCGACATCTTTATCAGCAGTGTCGTCGGTAGGGGCTAAACAAAATGGCTGCGTCGGCCTAGTACTTTCCGACAAAAGCTCTGAAGCGGTCTCGGGTTCCAGATCTGCGGTAGTCAGGGGCTGCGTCGGAGCCTCACTGAAGACCGGTGAACCGGAGACCGGACAAGCCGAGGCCTCAGAGTCTGGCTTGGGTCTAGGCTGCCTGTCCTTATCCTTGCGTTTTTTGTGCACGCCGGTAGTCGATTGTTCCGACGGCATAGTGTAGTTAAATTTTCTACCGAAGTAGTGTCGTGCAAAGTCAAAGCGTCTTTTAATAGTACGCTTATTAAACCTAGCACAAAAACTACAACCAGTGATGTCGTGGTCTGGGCCTAGGCAAGGTATGCAGTAAGAATGAAAATCCTTATGAGGTATTTGCTTCCCACAAGAAATACAATTGTTAACTTTTTCTGACATCGGTCTGAGGCAAGAAAAGTTTCCCCAACGGGGTACTTAGCTTTATTGAAGACTTCGGATCTGAAATTCGACTTCGAAAATCTCAGGAGTCGGCCGACCGGCACTTGCAAACTGCTTCTGCTTTGGGCACCGCGCTGCAAGAAAGACTGAAGAAAATGGCGTTGGATGCATATATATATATATATATATATATATACATATACCCCTGGCACACTGACGTCAGGGAAGAAGCGACAGCAACCGACGCCGGACCAAGACTTTGGAATTCCGGCCGACTGCGGGACTGCCTGACGACAGGATAACCCAAGTGTGATGACTGCAGCAGGGTAACATGACGAACATCTAAGTACAAATAAAACCGTGGTAATGGCAGCAAAATTGGGGAAATCAGAAGAAGATGAGAACTGAGATGGAAGGGAAGACAGTGAAACAGGTTAACCACTTCAAGTATTTAGAAGGGGTAGTTGGGGAGAAGGGAAACCTAAATGAAAAGGTCAAAGCTAAATTCAGAGGGGCTGTAGCCAACTGGCAGAATGTCAAAGAAACTGAAGAGTAAGGTGCATAAAACAGTGCTGCGATCAGTACTACTATAGGATACAGAAACCTAGGTAGTACAGGCAGAGCAGATGAGGAAGCTAGAGGTGATAGAAATTAAGTGCCTGAGAAGGGTGGTAGGATGCACAATGTCACAGATGAAGAAATGAGGACATAAGAGCAGAAGCTAAAGTAGCTCCAATTGCAGAAAAGATCCACAAGAACAGATTACGGTGGTTTGGGCACGTGTAGAAAAGCAGAAGACAATCCTGGTGAAGAAGATTTGGGACAGACAGGAAGAAGGAAAGCGGGAATGAGGGAGTTCACCAAAGAGGTGTATGGATTGTGTGAGAGAAGATTTGCGACCGTCGGGCATGAGTGTCAAAGAAGGCAGGAGTGTAATATTGAATCAAGAGAGATGGCGACAGTTAACACGACACCCCGACCCCAAGTGGAAAAATGGGAAAAGGGAGGGGTGATGACTATGCTCATGAGGGAGATGGATAATGGATATATACATTAGAGAGAGTCTTGCCTCCACCCTCCCTTTACAAAAGGTCATGGTAGCATGCGTTTCTTCAGTGAATGTTTTATTTGGGAGGTCGCCATGTTTTTTTTTTTTCCTGTAACTTAGTCTGATGGCTTTATAACAGTCAACTGATATGTGTACAGACGCATGATTTCTTTTCTTGTTAATAAACAAGCAATGGGTACTTTTTCCTCTCCCAAGCATATCTTCTTTAGCTGTTCTGTGGCAAAAAAATTACTAGAGGATAGGGCAGTCAGACTGTGCTTTTTATCTGGAATGTTGTCTTGTGTTTCAATGCTGAAGAGTGGCCAGCCTGCACCTCACCATCCACAGAGTTTATGGCATCTTGTCAGCTATGTGGATGTCTCCAGTGGCTGTTTCCCATATGTCATGAAAACTACTTAAACATATATGGTTATGGCCAATGTGTTCACATAATTGTACTTTCTTTTTTCAGAAAGTTCTTCTAAAAATGTATGGGGAATATCAACAAGTTGTATAGAAACAAAAATCACTAAGTAAACACCCCAAGCACATACAGTACCAAAATTCCATTTATTCGACTTGAGTAAATGGAATTTTGGTACTGTTAAGTGCTTGGCATGTTTACTTAGTGTTTTTTTGTTTTGTTTCTATATGGTTTTGGACTTTGAAACCACTGTCTCCACGGCTGCTTTTTGGTGTTGAATACCAATAGGTCCCTTTGCACTGTACACCATTAGTTTATAAAATTCAAGGAGCGTTTCTTCTTTGGCAAAACTGAGATCAGACGTCTTACATTGGGCATTAATATTGGCTAATGACCCTTGCCTGTCTTCATGCATGCTGAGCAGAGATATTCAGAAAGAAGATGTAAGCAGAGGTGTAAACTTTTTCCCCCATCTCTCTAACCTGGATTTCCCTTTCAGAAGGAATAGGGTTTTTGCTGTGGTCGGAGGTTACTGCCTTGCCCCCCTGGGATATAGTTGGGGGATCTGCAAGTGGGGCCTTGTGGTGATGGTGATGAGTGTCTGGCACCCTGTAAAATCTATCTGGGCAGGGCTGGAGCTGGAGAATCAGAAGCAGTGCAGCAGAAACATCATTAAATGCGTCACAGGCAGTACAGGAGGTATAGCTAAGGGGGCCTAGTGGTAAGTGCATGTAGTAAGTGCAGCCTTTTCTTGAATCTGAAATCTCTTCCCTCCTGTTGGAATCCCTCTCTCTCATGGTGTGTAAGTTTTCCCAAGGGAAAATTCCTCTCTGGGGGAGAGGCAGGAATGATTCTTCAGGGACATGAATCTCTCATAGAAAAAAAAGCCCTCTGGCTGGTCTATGTCTGAGTCTGTAATCATCTGAATCATCAGAGGACTCTGGCTCGGGGCTCTTCTCTCTCTCTCTCTCTGCTGGGGCTGAGGGTCTGGGGGCTGAGGAGATTGGGTCTGGGGCAGATAATTAAATAAATCTTCTGCCAAAGTAAGCATTTGTGAACTTGAAGTGGGCCTGTGAGGGCCTGTGTGGCTGGGCTTTACAGGCACTGATTTAACAGATTTGGCCCATAGCCTGCCCTTAGCCTAGCAGGCTGCAGCTAGGGGTGGCTGCAGGGTAGGGCTGGGAACATCAAAAGGGGATGGTGTCTGATAAATCACTAGGAACCACAGCAAGTACTTCAGGGTGCCGTTAAAGAGTAAGGTGCGAGGTAGCAGTAGTCTCGGTAGTAGTCATGGATTAGGCTTGGATTAGACTTTTTTAGACTCGACCCGCTGCTTCGTGGGGGTTTTCGTCCGACCGTGGACGACCGCGTCGGTCGGCTTTCGCGCTTTTTTTAACGTTTGGTGGGTCGAGTAGATCCGGAATAAATGTACGCTGATGAAAAAAACGAAAAACTGTTGAGAGACAACCCCCGACCGACGTAATCCGCAGTTGGCGGCTTGGAAAGGGCTTACAGGCGAACAGGCCGTAGTGGGCGAGACGGTTTTTTTGTCTTCTGATCTTCCCAACTTTCATCCATTTTCCATTTGCTGTCTTTCCCATAGTCTTGTTTCATTCTCTTTTATAGAAAGAGAAATTCCCTTAAAGTAGCTCTTCTGCATATGCCATTGCTTTTATGAATGCCTCACCCATTTCCTTCTGTTTTGTTTGGAATTCTTCATTGTCTTTCTTTTGTTACATTCCTTAATTTCTCAACATTATAAATTTTCACCTATAAAGCCAAGTCCTTTGGAAGTTATGTTTGATAAGAAAGTCACAGAGCTGGCTAAACTGCTTATTATTGTTTTTTTGGGGGGAGGATGGAACAGTTAGAAGGAACTGTCATTTTTATGTGTATTAAAATGTGGATTATTTTACATGCATTCTTAAAATGTATTTATTATTTTTGATGCAGTTCTTCTTAATATTTACTTGACTCTTGTCCTCAGGTTTTTAAAGCAGGAATTGCCAGAAGAGTGGACAGTGGCACGCCTGGCTGAAGGGTTTAATGTGAGTCCTGATATTATACATAGAATTTTAAAAAGCAAGTTTTTACCAGAGCTTGAGAGACAGAAGAAACAGGATTCCAAAATAAAAGCAGCCACTGTAAATAAAGAAACAAAATTAGTCGCCCCAGGAAGTGAACGTAGGAAGCAGCTACCTCCAGGAATGCAGCAGCTGTCAGCCAGTCAGACAGCTGTTACTATCAGTGAAAAGCACAAAGAACGTTCTAAAATGAATGTGTATAAAGAGAAACAGGTAGGTTTGAATGTGTCATTAATGACTTCCGCATTACAGCAAACAACAGCTGTTGGTCAGACCATAAAAACTGGAACAAGTGCCTCATTGATGGACAGTGGAGTTAAACTCAAGCAGTCTAAAATGCAAGAAGGCAGTATTGTGCAAGACAGACTCTCAGATGAGTTTGTGGATCCACAGGAAGTGGAAAATGAAATTCAGAACGAGGAGGTATGGGATGGGATGGTCCTATGTGAAGAAGAATTGGAACTACTTGCAGAAAGCGGAGTAGGTGACAAAACTGAAGTTGTTCAGAAGGGGAATGAATTTTATGACAGCAGTGGAGTTTTTCTGTACAGAATCTGAATGCATTTTCAAAATATTTTGAGACTCTAATTAGGAAGGGTTTACAATTGTAGATTTTTTCATTCCGGACCCTCAGTTCCTCCACAGAAATGAAGATTGATGAGACCCTGAAACTCATCATCAGAAGTGATGAGAGTGGGCACCATGAAAGATTGCAGATAATGAATGGTGGAAGAGGGGAATTTTAAGAATCACAGATGCGGTATACTGTGGACAGGTTGGCGTAAAGACCACAGTCTGTTGGCCACTTTCCTGATACTGTCTACTGTATTTACAGATGTGTGTGTGAAATTTGAGTCTTGACACGTGAGAAAGTCACCTGTTTTCTAAGGGGTACAGCACATCACCTTTCTTGTGTTAATTATTAGAAAACAGTTAACATTAAACTAAGAAAATGCTTAGTGCACTAGTCAGAAATTGATGAATTTTGTGCCTCTTCTCACACTTACATGACCCCTACTTAGCTTTGAAAGCTGAACATATCATGTACAGAACTGTCCTTTTAGAGCTGTGCTTCAACAAGAACTTCATTGTATAAAATGCAAATTAAGACAGCAAATTGGAATATGTAAAAACAGAACATTATACTTTCAGCTGTGTTGGTTTATAATATTTTTGAATAAAGTGTAATTACATATTACTAAAAGCATTAATAACCTAATTTGTTGTGTGATCTCTACCTGTTCATTCATTTTACTTTGTTTGCTTTTTAATAACGCCTTGGTATTCAGGTTGTCTTTTATTGAATATTGCCCATTTACTGAGGACACAGGTGCAAACAGCACCATTAGCAGTGCGATGACCCACCACTGGACCAGTAATCAAGGAGCCTCAATCTTCACTGGCACCTGTGAGCTACCTTATGGCTGTTCCAAGGGTACCCAGTATATGGAGTGAAATTTAATATTAATACAAATAGTACTTTGACCAAGAGCAAGGCTGTTAGGAGTGGCCCACACAGTGTCACCAAATAAATATGCAGTACTCTCGGAACTTAAATATCTCTACAATGATCAGCCACAATGAAAGGCTTACCAACATATTTAATAAAAGAACAAGACAATAGTAAGTATATAGTCACAGTGGCATCCGAGTTCAAAACCACAGGAAATGTTTAAAATAACATTTCAGTATAGGCTCACACAAATAAAAACAATATCTAAACTAAGCGTCACTATATTCCTGACTGAATAAGAGAGTTACTATACCCGAACAACTTGCTTAGATCAAGGCAGATGATGATGTGGTGAATGGTGGTTCTTGTTATCAGGCCCAAGACCAAACACAGAATGCTCTGTCTCACTAAGACACTTCTCAAAATAATGTCTAAACTACTACTGCTGGGATGGCTTGCAGAATGACATTATTTCTGGCAGGACTTAGCACTTACCTGTAAAAATACACACACAAGGGCTTATGCTCTAATCTTTGGCAGGTGCTGGAAGTCCTAAGACAATTGCATACCTCATGCTTTCAAAGTAGTAATTTGTTCACCCCAAAGACAATACAGAAAGCTTCCTGGTACAGACTTTGTGTCTCTGGCTGCCTTGAAACCTGTGAGATAGCATCTTTATGGCTTAGCTTATAAAGTGATTTAATTTCAGATATTTTTCTAATGTTTGCTAGAGTGAGGTTAACCCTCCAAACATATACATTCAGTTACAACAGTGTATGTACATTTCTGTTCTCTCCAGTAAGGCACACTGTGCATACATTTCAAACACAAGCACTTTACAAATACTTTTTCAGCACAAAGATCTGTACAAGTCAGTTTGATGTACACATGACATACAGTACTAATACATTTGTAACACCAGCATCTTGTATGACCCACAGTTCTAATACATTTGTAACACAAGCATCTTGTATAAATCAGTTTGATATTCACAAATGACATATAATTATTTACAAAATTCCAGCTAGCTGTGCTGGCAGTACCTCATTTTGTCACAGGCACACAATAAATGTGTATTAATTTTACAGGTGCATTACTGTTTAAACAAAGGTAGTATAACCAGCTTAAAAGCCTCCCTCACTAATACTGTCATGATTCAGTGTGCCCCGTTAAGTGTGAGAATTTATTCAGTAACATTTTGGAATGCAGCTCATTTGTTCCATTTTGGGTATATTCTAACATTAGTCACAGTTGGACTACCATCTTGGTGGTATGACATTTGCTAGTTTTAAACAGCATTTTGAGTGTTTGTAACTTGTACATACATTAAAATGTAGGAGTACACAGTAATCCAAATGGCAGCAGAGAACATGGCATGATATTCTTTGTAGTTTAATGATGCAGTACTGTATTTTAGGATTTCCTGCCTGCAATAGCCTGGGGCTGTCCTAAATACCAGAGCTCTCTCTCACCTTTCCCCATAGCCTGAAAGACAGCTACATCTTCCGCTGTCAGAGTGTTGGTGATATAAGGGGTGGTTGGTCGGACCCATCTTCATTACTTTCTTACTGTAAAAATCCAGTGACCATCTTGTTTATTATCTCTGCATCATAGGTCTGTCAGGTCAGCTTGAAATCAGAGTTCCAGAAAAGTATCCTATTGTGGAAAATGTTCATTCTATCCTTTCCTGATTATTGACGTTGTAGATGTTAAGAGATAGATAACAATTGTCTTAAATGTTTGAAACAAATTCTGTGCAGAGACTTCCATTTGTTTTCTCTTTTCTGCCTGTGCAGAGAGTACAATGTACCCAGTTGTTCCCAGTGTGCTTGCTTTAACTCCAGAACTATAAAATATTGGGCAGAATTGGGTTTTTACAACAAGGTCCCATGGTTGGTCTATGTATGAGATGGCATCTGCTGGGCCCTCCTCTGAGCTTGC
The DNA here is from genome assembly GCF_019279795.1 of Protopterus annectens. Lineage (NCBI taxonomy): Eukaryota > Metazoa > Chordata > Ceratodontiformes > Protopteridae > Protopterus > Protopterus annectens. The sequence goes on along the minus strand of NC_056739.1, from coordinate 1,741,587,448 downwards.
TACGAAAAACAAATGTCTAAAGGAGAAAAGTGTTAGGGAAGCCACCAGCACAGTTTCCCATCCAACAGCCAGTATCTACCCTGAGGCTTTACCTCCTTCCTAAAGGAGGGAGAGGCCAGTTAGTCCCAGGGTAGGCTTGAGAGCACCCATCCAGTTTGGGTTTAGATTGAAAGAAGATATTGAATTACATTGTTTAACCTACATAAGAAGTTTATTCCAGAGAAGAGGGATGCGTTGTATGATGAATCTCTTTATCCATCACATTTTATCTGCGAATGAAGGTTTATATCTCTGGCTCTAGTATTAGCTGAACTGTTTGACTTATTGAGATAACTGAGGTCAAAGACCACAGGATATCCAACTGCGTGTTAAGCAAGGCACAGATCACCTCTGGAAGTCTAAGATACAGTATTACAAGGACAGGGCTTTCATTCTCTCCTGGTAACTAAGTATGTCCTTCGTAGTTCACTGTCCCAGTAATAACTCTTGGAATTCATGACTTGCTAAACCTGAAGCTTACCTGAATACCAGAGAATTTCACCTTCCCGCACAGTCTGGAGAATACCACCCCATTCAACATTGGCACCATAAAACACTCCTCAGCCAACTTTAGTTCTCTTAGTATCCTGAAGCTACAAGATTTTCAGGTAAGTACCTCATTGGAGAGCACTACGTTTTTTTTAATGAGTGATCTTCAGATGTCAGAAAAAAAGTACCAGTAATTGAGTTTGAAAAAAAAATTACCAACAGGGATTTCTACTCGTCTGATCTACCCGGGTTTGAAGCATGACATGCCCAGGTGTCCCCAACACACCTGCTTTAATTCACAATCAGTGAAGCATAAGTCTGAACGTTTGCAAAGACATTCAGACTAGAAATGATTATGCTTATGGCCCAGGTTCACAGAAGAGGCTCACTGTTGTGTCCCAGATTTGCTGTAGCGTCCACTGATTCCTATTCGTAGCTGCTACAAAAAAGGAGAGAAACGTCCCAAGGATGGGAGTGCTAGAAGAGCTGATGACATGATTTTTGTTTTTGATACTCTCCCAAGTTTTATATAAGTTGAAGGAGGTGAGGTGCTTTCACTGCCTCCACTAATGACATCTCATGCTGCTGAGACCCCTAAGCAGACCACTCTAGAGCAGTGCTAAAGTCCATTTGGGCTAAGCAGATGTTCTTCGTGTTTCACTGTTGCAGTCATAACTGTAGGGTGTTCCTGCCGGCAGGCAGCCCGAGGTCGGCCAGAATTCCAAAGTCTGGGTCCGGCGTCGGCTGTACCAGCAAGTACCCTGACGTCAGAATGCAGAGGTATAAAGCCATCAGCCGACGCCATCTTCTCCAGTCTTTCTTGCCGTGCGGTGGAAAGCAGCTCGCAAGTTGTTGGTTGGCACATTCAGGACAACGTGCTTTGATTGTCATCGGTTCTAAGTTTTTACTTCTCTTCTCAAGCTAAGTACCCCATTGGGGAATCTTTTTCTTGCTCCTCCGATGTCAGAAAAAGTTAATAATTGTATATCGTGTGGAAAACAAATACCTCAAAGATTTCCACTCTTACTGTCTACCTTGCTTAGGCCCTGACCACGACGTTTCTTGCTGTCGGTTCTGTGCCAGGTTTAATTCTCGCACTATCAAGCGTAGGTACGATTGGGCCTTAAATTACTTCGGTAGACGATTCAATTACAGGATGTCGTTGGATACCTTACAGACAACCGGAATTCAAAAGAAACGCAAGGACAAGGATAGGCCTTCGAGGTCCAAACAGGATACTTTGCAGCCGGAGCCAGCTTCGGGTTCGGCGGTCGTCAGTGAGGCACTTTTGCAGCCCCTGTCGTCCGCCACTTCGGAACAGATGGCCGACATGGATTCCCATGGGGAGCCATCTAGGCCTAGTATTTTATCTGCTGCAGGACCTTCGGACGTCTCTCCTTCAGATGGGTCCGGAACCGCTGTGCAGGTACCGGCTTCTGAGGGGGTTTTCAGGCCTTTCTCATATCACCATTTCTACAAAGGCAAAATCAAAGACTCCTGTTAAACCAAGGGTTTCTTCTCAAGCTGCTTCGGATACAGCTCCCAAGACTCAGAAGCAATTACTACGGATGGCTGAGGATTTGCTTACAATGATTAGGGGTTCTCACCCTCCTCCTGAAAAAAGGCCTAGACAGGATATACCTTATGATTCCTCTGATCAGGCTTCTATGTCTTCTGTCTCTTCTTCTGAACAGGATTATTCTTTTCCTCCTTATGAAGATTCTGATGCAGAGGACTCTATACCCTCTGCTTCTCCCCCTGAAGATTTCTCTTTTGGGGAAACGTTACATGAGATGAGAGAGCATTTTCATTGGGAAGGTCAGGATTACTCTGCTTCCAAGAAGAGACTTAGGGAATTTCTCCTTCTCCCTCAACACAGGCCTTTGGCTATTCCTCCTGTACTTGATATTGTGGATGATGCTTTCTCTGAAGCTAACCTGAATCCTGATTCCTTGCCGCCTGCTCCTTCTAAGCCTGATAGATTTTACAGAGTCCCTGATTCCCATCAATTCTTATTTAAGAATCCTTCTGCAGATCTTGAAACTATTTCTCAGGGTTCTAAGGCTGCTAAGGCCGCTTCATCTAAAAATCCTATTCCCTCTGAAAAGGATTCTCGTGCCTTGGGCAGGTGGGGCAACAAGGTTTATACTTCTGCTACTCTTTCTGTTAGAGCTTTAAATTGCCAGTTTCACATGTTCAAGTATCAGCAATTTCTTTTGTCTGTTTTAAAGCAAAGGCTTTCTACCTTTCCTGCATGTGCAGAGGACAATGAATTACAGGATGTATTGCATGCAACTGAACAAGTTAGCAAACATAGTTTACATTGTGGTTTTGATGCCTTGGAAGCTTCTTGCAGGGCCGCAGCCTCTGGAACTGTTATCAGGAGACGTGCTTGGCTTCGTGAGTAGAATTTACCTGAGCAGGTTAAGGCTAAACTGTTAGATGCCCCTGTTCAGCATGATGTTTTATTTGGATCCAAGGCTGAGGAGGTTATTAAAAAGATGGAAGAAAAAGCAAAATCTATGCAGACTGTGAAAGATTTCTTACAGGTTCAGCCTCCTAGATTTTCCAGGAATTGGCCCTCCAAAAATTGGTCCTTTCCCACGTCTGACAGGCCTCAAAGGGGAAGATATAGACGCCCCAGAGGTCGAGCTCAGACACAGGCCTCTTACAGGTCCAGACAATGGACTGCTTCATCACCTAGAAGGGGTGAAGACATATCTCAATCACAAAGGAAGCAGACCCAATGACTCCCTCTGCTGGGCTACAGGTCCTCTTTGCCTGGAAGCCCCTCTTGGAGGAAAACTTTCTCTTTTCTACCAAAATTGGACTCAGATTACCCAGGACAAATGGGTTTTAGACGTGATTTTAAGAGGTTACAAATTCCACTTTCATACTCTGCCAAGGTCTATCGGTTGGCCAGATCTGCCAAAACATCAGTGGTCAGAGGCCTTAAATCAAGTGGACGCCTTATTGGGCATGAGAGCCATAGAGCCTGTTCCACTTTCAGAGATGGGAAAAGGTTTTTACTCAAGACTATTTCTGGTTCCAAGAAAGCAAAATTCATGGAGACTGATTCTGGACCTTTCGGTATTAAACACCTTCCTGGAAATTCCAAAATTCAAGATGCTTACTTTACAACTTCTTCCAATGCTCTCCCAGGATGCCTGGATGGTGACATTGGACTTGAAAGAAGCCTACCTACACATTCCCATCAGGCAGGAACGCAGGAAATACCTCAGCTTCAAGGCACTTTCAATTCTCTGTATTGCCCTTTGGTTTATCTACTGCGCCCAGTCTTTACCAAGTGCCTGGCTCCAGTAGTAGCTTATTGCAGACTCCAAGGGATTCAAATTTACCCCTACCTGGACGACTGCCTGATTCAGGCGGACAGCAAATACCTTTTACTTCAGCATCTGCATTTTGTTCAACGTCTTCTCCTTATACTGGGATTTTCAGTGAACACAAAAAAGTCACATTTGATCCCCTCTCAGCAAATGATCTTTTTGGGAGCTTTTCTAGACACAAACTTGCAAAGGGCCTTCCTCACTCCAGAAAAACAATTACAGCTGGCCTCAATTTTCAAAACCTTGGCTACTTTAACTCGGCTCACTGCAAGGAAATTCCTGCAGGCATTGGGCTACATGGCTTCTTGCATTCTGTTGATTCCAAATGCAAGGCTTCACATGAGAAAACTTCAATGGTACCTAAAGAGTGTATGGTCACAGCATTACCACAGTCTGGACACAATGATTCCACTGATTCCCTGCCTCCAGAAGGAGTTCCTTTGGTGGTCCAGGGCTTGTGCTTTCCGTCTGCCTCAACCTTCTCAGACCATAACCACGGACGCATCAGATTATGCTTTGGGAGCTCATTTTCAAAATCTTTGCCAGCAGGGTTCTTGGACAAAGAAGCATCTAGCCTGGCACATCAACTTGAAGGAAATGTTAGCAGTTCAAAATGCTCTTCTAGCCTTCCAAAAACATCTAAATCCGGGGCCTCTTCTGATTCGTACAGACAGTACCACAGTCATGTGGTACATAAACAAGCAAGGGGGCTCTCATTCTTACCCCCTCTGCAGACTAGCCATGAAGTTATGGGATACAGCTTTAAATCTGAATCTGCATCTTCAAGCTCAATTCATTCCAGGAAAACAGAATCTGTTAGCAGACAGCCTAAGCAGTAACCTTTTGGATCCTCACGAATGGATGCTGGACCCCAGCCTATTCCGCAAGATTACTGCAGTTTGGGGTTGTCCTCAGATAGATCTGTTTGCATCCCATCTCAATCATCAGCTGCCTCTCCTTTGCACCAGGTCCTTCCACAAAACAGCTTGGAAAGTGGATGCCCTGTCATTCAGCTGGAGGAACCTTTCGGGATATGCCTTCCCTCCTCTTCCTCTTCTTCCTCGGTTATTACTGAAAATAAAACAGGACAAGCCCAAGATAATCATTCTGATAGCTCCAAATTGGCCTCGGCAGTTTTGGTATCCAACCTTAAAACACCTGTTCTTGGAACCTCCTTGGATTCTACCTCTGAACCCTTCTCTTCTGTCCCAGCATCAGGGTCAGATGCTACACCCTCAACTCAAGACCCTATGTCTGGCAGCTTGGCTCTTCAAGGGCCTTTGATTCCTTCTGCTCTCCCCAAACAAGTTTTGGATGTTCTTTTAGAAGCTAGACGACCTAGCACTAGGAAATCTTATGCTTCTAAATGGAAAAGAATTTGTATTTGGATGCAGGACCGAGGTTCTAACCCTATTGTGCCTGATATTTCCACTATTTTACTTTACCTCTCAGACCTTTTGCTTAAAGGCCTCTCCTTTTCATCCATCAAAATTCATGCTTCTGCTATCTCAGCTCATTTCAACACTGATCCTCCCATTTTTTTCTCACCAATTGGTGAGACAATTTTTGAGAGGGGCTAAGAATTTAAGGCCTCCCAGAACTCCTCCTGTTCCTGCTTGGGATCTTAATTATGTCTTGGAGAAACTTACTTTGCCTCCTTTTGAGCCTGCTGCGGCTTCAGATATCAAGTTCTTATCCTGGAAGACAGCTATTTTGTTAGCATTGACTTCTGCCAGAAGGGTTTCAGAGTTGCAAGCTCTCATGGCTGTGGAACCATATATTATTTTCCACCAAGACAGAGTTTCCTTGAGGACCAATCCTACATTTATGCCTAAGGTGATTTCAAAGTGGCTCTAAATCAGACTATTCACCTTCCTACCTTCTTTCCTAATCCTCAAAATAAAGGGGAAAGGATTTTACATTCATTGGACGTACACAGACAGCTACGATTTTACCTGGACAAAACTAAAGATTTCAGAAAATCTGATCAATTGCTTATCTCTTATGCCTCCAGTTCTGTAGGTAAGGCTATTTCTAAACAAACTATTTCCAAATGGATTGCTCATGGAATAAGGTTTTGTTACTCTCACTATGGGAAACAGATTCCAGGTACTGTGAGGAGTCATTCTACTAGAGCAGCTGCCACTTCAGCAGCTTTTCTCAGAGGAGTTCCTACCAAAGATATTTTGGAAGCTGCCACTTGGAGTTCAGTGCATACTTTTTCCAAGCACTATAATCTCCCTCTGTATTCTAAGTCTAGGGCAGGCTTTGCCTCTGCTGTTTTGCAGGGTCTTCTTGCTGCCCCTACTTCTGCATAGCCTCCTCCCTCTTTCACTGCTTTGGGATTCTGCAACAGTGAAACACGAAGAACATAGTACAGTTGTGTACACCTACCATAAATGTAGATGTTCGAGTGTCTTCACTGTTGCAGTCGGTGTTTCCCTCCCACCTATCCCCTCTTATTCTTGTTTGTTCCCTCTTCCACTTCTTTTGTGGTGTATTTGTGTTTCCTTATTGGACACCTTTTGGTTTACTGGGGGCTTCTGACATCTGGGGCAAGAAAGGCTGGAGAAGATGGCGTCGGCTGACGGCTTTATACCTCTGCGTTCTGACGTCAGGGTACTTGCTGGTACAGCCGACGCCGGACCCAGACTTTGGAATTCTGGCCGACCTCGGGCTGCCTGCCGGCAGGAACACCCTACAGTTATGACTGCAACAGTGAAGACACTCTAACATCTACATTTATGGTAGGTATACACAACTGTACTTTTCCAGCATCATTTGAGCCCAGAGCCATTGGGCAGGCACTGGCTTTTGATACCAGGAATCTGGTTACTGAGGGAGATGGTGTCATCCCTTGTGTGTTTGTTTGCAAGGAGGTGCCATGGGACTACATCCAGATCACTGCTGACGGCCTTTGACTGGAGGCCATTTTAAGTGACACCACACCCAAATACAGACCCAAACCCTGAAGACAAAGAATTCTGTCACCGATTTTCCCTAGCTGCAGCTGTGTGGGCCTAAGCCACAATTCTCACAGGCCTGTCTGCAGGATTTGTTCAGGCTAGCTGAGAATCTCATAGATTTTAAAATCCAGACATTAATACCCTTCTCCAGGAATCTCTCCTGTTATTGAAAGCCTGACCATTTCCCATAGCAGTCCTCTGTTTCCTCGGGAGAAGAGTTGGTATATGTGAACCAGCATTTACCAGATCCTGTGCCAACACAATCTGAAAATAACTTTGCCTTAGTCTCATCACCTGAGGAGCTCTTTCTTTTGGAGGTACATTGCATAAGATTAGAGAGTCTTTAACTGTGAGGCTTAGGAATATTCCCAGTCCAAGAAGACATCCGGGCAGTTTCTTGGCCTTCCTGAGACCAAATCTTCTTTATTTCTCCTGTGTTGAAGAATGTAGATGTGGTTCAGACATATCCTTGTAGCCAGACGTCCAGCCCCCTGCCCCTAGGAAATCTGACCACCTTGGAGCATGCTTGTGTCCCACAAGCACCTGTAAGAACCCTGTTGCAGATCCTGAAGTTCTCTTTAGATTCCAGTGGGTCCTATGGCTGCTTTTCCACAACCCCCCCCCCCATGCTAAAGATAGCAGAGCTCACAACTGATTTGGGGAAAAACATATGCATCAGCAACAATGGTTAGTGAGAGTCTTAAATTGCCAATTCATAGTAAATACCAGCAATCCATTCAGGTAAGATGAAATTTAAAGCAGAGAGAATTGAGGGTAAGGGTCTCTAGAAAGAGATACTAGATCTATGCATTGTTAGCACCCAAGTTGCCAGACATTCCTTGAAATGTCTTTTGATGCTTTGGATGTATCTAGCAGGTCAGCTGCCACAGGGTTAATAGTCACAAGACTTGCTTGGCTGAGAGAATAGCTCATGTGAGCATGTTAAAGCTGAGATCTTAGATGCCCCACTTGGCAAGGATTTCCAGTTTGAGCCCCAAGATCAGCCCATGCTTATGAAACTGAAGTAGGCGAGGATCATGCAGGCAGTCAGAGACATTCTGTAGGTCCCACCACCAGGGTTCAACAGAACCTATCCAATCAAAGCCTGGTCCTTTGCCCTAACCTAGACTAAATGTTAAGTTAGAAAAGGAAAGAAAGGCAGATACCTTAAGTGGCAACCCAACCACAAAATCCAGGCCTGTTGGACCCAGTGTCATTACAGCAGGAAGCAGTATGCTAGTTTGACAGAGAGGGGTCTGCACTTGTCTCCTTTAGGCTTTTGGATACTGGCAAAGGCATTAGCCACCCTTATTTTGCCTTTTTAGGCAGTGCAAAATAACCTCCCAACATAACAAAATCCTCTCTTGATAAACTCACGGTATTGCTGCTTAATGCTAGGGGTCTAAACTAGAAATTGCAGTCCCTGGATGCACTACTCACTTTGTAAGATGCTGATATCTGTGCAGTCACTGATACATGGTTCAAAGGTGTAGAATGTACTCCAGCCATGCAGGGCTACAATGCCTTCCATACATTCAGACCACAAATTGAGTATGAAAGAACCAAAGTAGGAGGTGTATCCATTTTTATTAAGGATAAGTACACCTCAAGACTGGTCAAACAGCTTGACTTTCTTGAGCTATTCCATGTCCAATTATTTATAGGCAAAGCCCCCTACCACATCATAACTAGCTGTAGGTCCCCCACCATGAAACAGGAAAAGCATATCACAGACCTGGAGTCACTTGCCATACAGCCCAACACCTTACTTATGGGTGGTTTTAATTATCCTACCATCACCTGGGAAACATACGTGACCACAAACAAGCTGGCTCAGAGGTTGTTGGTTTTTGTCCATGCAAATGCTCTGGAGCAGCTATTCAGCACACACAAGAGGCTCAAATGTCCTGGTCACAGTACTTACCAACATGGGACAGCATTGCACCCTACCCGTGTGAGTCCCTCCCTGGTAAGATTGGACCATAAATCAGTCTCGTTCAATGTAATCATAAGACCAGATACCCCATCAAGCTCAAAAACACTAAAGAATTTTTCAAAAACAAATTATTTGTTACCCAGTGATGGATTAAGAAGTTTCAAAGCCCCCTAGAATGCAGATAACACGGACTCCTATGCAGAGACACACCAGTGCCGTGTATAACCACTTGCAGTTGTACAGAATTGGCTGTACCTGACTGGATTAAAGCCAGGTCTTGCTGAAAAAACAAGCCACCCTGTTAGACCCCTAAAGTAAACAGGCTATACAAAGAGGAAATTGGGTCAGCAGAGGAAGAAATCCCTTTCTAGCTTTAACAAACAAATTAGAGATCTTGTCCAGTCCTCCAGAGCTAATTACAAAACAAAAATAGCCTCCCTAGCTAAGGATAATCAAAAGGCATTCTTTAACTAAATCTAAAATTAAAAGGAATACCCAGCTATGTGCTGAACTGGTTGTGGATGGTGTGACATCCAAGCAAAACCCCAATGGACTGCCAACAATAATGTGATGGCCCTTACTATCCTAGTCAGTAACTATGGAGCTGCAATCCTCACTGCAGGCTCTAATGTGAGAATGTCGCATAAACGGGAGTAATATTTCACAATTTCCCATAAGAGCACAATAGGAACATGCTTTATAACCCGGGGTTGGGCTGTATACTTCTGTCCACCCTTAATGCAACTCCTCATTACACACTTCAGAACATTGTGCCCCAGTTTAAGACCTCTGATACACTCACACTTAAATAAATTAAATCTCACACATCCAAACACTTATGGAAAAGCCTGACACAGATTTCCAGCTGGGCCCCTTCCCCAAAATATATGGTAACCTGCTGCCACTAATCAGACAGCCTACATGCCCTTTTAAAGGGGTGTCCAATTATGAAACTTAAATGTTAAAACAAATGGTAGCAAATGACCTAAAGCAGCCAGGCTTTCGTAGTGGTCTGGGAAGTTATCAAAGTTGTATAAGTGCACTCAGATCAGCCACAATGCAAGTTAATAAAAATATTTAATAATGAGCAAATTATTAAAATATAAAACACCAGGAAAGTTGAATCAGTACCGAAAGACAGAAATCCAACATTCAGGAAAAACTCTGAATAGTTATAATTTTCCTGTCTGACTAAAGAACACTGTCCCTGATCTAAACTAAATTATTACAACAGAGCAAAGGCAGGCTTATAGTTCTTGGTGAGTTCTTTTGGGTATCCACTACACAGTATAACTGTGAACAACTGCAAATGGTAACGGACAACTACTCTTCAGCAGGTTCTTTTATAGACTAGCTTAACTGTTGCAACGTTTTCAGTACTAATTTTCACTTCATATTTTGAAAATCAACTAACAACTGTTTACTAAAGTTCCTTCCTGTCTTTCAGCCTCTGACAATAACACATAGCAACTGTCAACATCCTGATGACCTCATCTGCAGATCAGCTGATTCTGAGACAGTTTTGCAGTTAGAATCTTCTTCACAAATATGCAAAGTTAGAAATATAAAGGAACACTGCTCAAGTCTGTAAAACATTCTGTACAAACATTATAAATCAACATGTAAGAACTTATTTACAATAGCATAGCTTGCCATGCTGGCATATAATACACAGGCTAATCTGACATTATGTACAAAAACTCAGCCACACATGCTAGCGCAAATGGCAGTGTCTAATTTCTTCACAGATGGCACTACTCGGAGGTAATAGCCAACCTGCTAGCGGACAGATTTGGAACACACTTCACCCCTGTCCCCTCCAGTCATCTTCCAAAGTATACCTTCCACCACTCCTCAGCCTATTACCTTGAGAGCAGGTCATCTTGGTGCTGTCCAAGGCCAAAAACATGGCATCAGTGGGATCAGACAACATCCCAGGTTGCCTTTTATACAACTTAAAACATGACCTGTCAGACCCACTTGAATCCCTGTTTAACTACAGCATGAGAACTGACTATGTTCCAACAGAATGGAGGACGGCAACAGTAATCCCTGTGTGCAAAGGGGGACTATTAACTGACCTTGGGAATCGTAAGCCCATAAGCTTGACTAGCTTCATCTGCAAAGCAATGAAAAGAATCATTGTGGACCTTCTTAAGAAGGACATAAATAATCTCCAGACTTTAGACCTAGCTCAGTTTCAATTCTTTAAAGATATATCATGCCTGTTAAACATGGTTGACGACTTTTTGAAGATCACCAAGACCTTGGACCAGGGAAAGACTATGCATACTGCCCATCTTGACCTAGCCAAGGCATTTGACACAATCCCCCACTCGGGTATTATAGATAAACTCTCACAATTGGGAAATTAACCCTACATTACCAGATGGGTAGCCAACTGCCTCACCGATAGGACACATACTATCAAAGTGAGTGATTTCACCTCTAGCAAAAGACCAGTCAAGAGTGGCATACCACAGTTTTGGAATTAATTTCTCATTAGTCCAGGCAAACTTGGATGGCCTTTGGCTGACCACGATTGCCTACGACTGCAAATTGGGAGCAGTCACTAAGTCCCCCAGTGATGTTAGTATACTGCAGACAGGGTTAATGCAGACAAACGATTGGTGCCAAAGATTAAAGCTAAATGGGAAAAAAAGCATTATTCCCTTTGGGAAAGCAAACATCCCTACTAATTACATTATAGACAGCATCCCCCCCACCTCAAGTGTAGACCCAATAGTACATGATGTGGGTACTCGGGTTGATAGCAATCTGAATTTTTGACCAACACGTATCCACAGTAGTAAGGAAATCCTATGTGGCACATCTTATAAGTAGCCATCGCATCTAGCTCTAAGGATGTTACAATTCCATTATACTCTGCCCTCATCAGACCAATAATTGAGTACAGTACTCCCTTTTGCATGTACCTCACCAAGAAATTACAGGGCACGCAAAACAAGGTTTATGTTGAAAGACTGAAAGCCCTGTCACTGTATACTGTCTCCTATAGGTTGCTAAGAGGTGACTTGTGCTTGGCTTATAGGGCAGTCTCTGACATGGCATTGATGGAAATGCTGCACATTTGTAAATCAAACATCAGGAGGGTTACTTGCTCCAGGGATCTTAATCTAGCCTCAGACATGAACAGGTCATGCTGGAGAAGTAGATAAATCTTCCAGAGACTGCCACTTATCTGCAACAAGCTTCCAGTTCACGTGAAACAGAGTCCCTCCCTTACTCGCTTCAAATGCAACTTAGATCAATGGATGGGTGACAGGAAATTCAGTCCTGGGATCCTTCCCATGTCCCTCTTGGACAGAGAAAGTCAATATTAACTACCATAGACCGTTACCCTCTGTGAACTTCACTCACCTAACCACTGACAATTGGGGCAACTCTGGATAAATATGCCTAGGCCTATAAGGACTCTAGGGTCATTAGCCTAGCAACCTCCTTCGAAAGTATGAACTAGCAAGACCTGCTAAAGGATATGTTTGCTGTCATAAAAATGTAACACTTTTTATCAAAATCAGTACTTGGCAGTTTGACTTGGAACATTTATGATGGGGATAGAGGGCAAGGCAACATTATGTGAATAATATTACGGATGTGGAAATCAAGCTTATTCATGGTTACCTACAGACTGGTCTGTTCTTTTGTTATATTGCTTGTGTTATTCCAGATATTTGACATACAGCTGCTTTACTGAAAGGAAAAATTCACAATGTTCATCCCAAGAGAGGCACTAAGGACAATTCGTAATCCCACTGGTGAAATAGATGCCTCCTTGGTAAATCATAATACTGTACAACAAGCTGCTTTTATAGGGCTTGCTCACATGGATCTTGGTGATAGGTTCATTTCTGCAGCAGGTATTGTACCTGCCTATGGGGCAGTGAAGTTAATCAGGGAATGCAGGAGATGATCTAAGATGCTGGAAGTAATTCTACTTTTGAGTCTACTAATTTGATAACCTAAGAACTGACTGCAGTGCAGTGTGTGGTGCTATACAACCACTTCTAAATGGGATATGTGCATGCTCATTTAAATGGAGTGCTGCTCTTTTATTCTTGATAATACTGGAAAAGTTGCTGAATATTCACATGCCAAAGAAGTTGATAGTTCACAGTGGGTATGGTTAACCAACCTTTTCCCTGAATGCAAAGGAGGGATTTTTGCTTATAGCATTTATAATAATAATGTTAAGCCTTCTTCTCTTTATGCTTAAAGCATGTATTAAAATTTAGATTCCAGAAAAGGTATTGATTTGTATTTGACTGCTATTAACCGATATCAGTAAAAATCATAGTATACTACAGAATGAAAACAGTGTTGCAAAACTTTAGTAAGATATACAGTCTAGTAATATGTTAAATTCTAACAACTGTACTCTCATCTGTGTCACTGTTAGACAGAGGCACAGTATACTAACCTCGAAAAAGGGCATAGCAAAATTAATTTAAAATGGGTGGCGAAAGCCCAACATACTCTGGCTAGGCTTATAAATGCCCTAGGGCAGATAGCCTAGTATGAACCCCCCAGCTCCATGCACACGACTGTAAATGGCAACTGAGACCTTTAGCCATCTACTGTCTCACGCTTTCATTTCTTGTTTCGACCTTTGTGAAGTCATTCAGAGTGCCAAGTCCTAATGGCCTCCCCCAAGAATTAATTACACAAAACTGTTCCCAAGTATCCAGTGGAACAATTTATAATAGTGATTTTTTTTAAGTACCTCTCCTCCCTATTGTTAAAAATGCAGTACTGCTTAAATTAAACAGGGTTTCCTGCAATTGTCATATGCATGTGTGTACATATCTATATCAACATGTACTAAAATGTGACCACATTTTTTGTGCTTCTTACATGGGCTAGCACTTACCAGAATGGACTGATACTAGAGAGACAGATATAAGCTAATGTTGAAAGGATCATTTTAAAGCCCTTCCCATTAGCAATAATAACTGTTAATGCTGATGCCCTAAAATGGTATGGCTTATGCAATTACAGATTTTTTCCCAAACATTATTAAACTTTTACAAGGGTTCAACTTTCAACATTAAGCAGTGTCTTGATATTTCTCAATCTTTATAATTTTGGAGGAGTTCCAAGTTTAATCGAGTTTTGATCTTATTAGCCTAGCTTTTGAGGAATGATGATTTTCTAACTCTGTTAACAGGTCACTCAAATACACATCATATACTAATCCCCCCCCAAAAAAAAAAATATTTGTTTCATGTTAAGAATGTGCAATATGGTCAGTTTTTAAATATTCTGGCATACTTTTAGGATATCCTATTAATATTCAAAGTTCATCGTTTACCAAAAAATGTTCCATCACATTTATCAGCTGGTGATGGTTTATTTTTGAAATAACATCACAAACTTAAGTCCGTAAATCAGTTAACAGTAGTCAGTAGTGCTACTTTCTGAACATCTTCCAGCAATTAAACTGGTTGTTCTGCATAAAATAACCTGTGTTTCATGCATTCTAGTGGTGAAGTCACTACATTCTCTTGTAACTAGATGGGTTTTGCCTCTCTCTATGTATGTATGTATGTATGTGTATATGTATATATATATATATATATATATATATATATATATATATATATATATATATAAAAACCATTTTATGACATCCCTTAAGGCAAGGCTGAGTGTAAATCAGCACAGTGAATTTGATTTATAGGCAAGAATGACTCATTTTACTTGCAGCATCAGTCCTATTCCAGTAATCTGATACAACAATCGAGCAACTTAGAAATAACGTTTGCTTTTAATACTGCTTTACTAGTACCATGTATTCCTAGGACTTTAACTCTTCTGCAGCATTGTATGCATATGCAATTTTCCCTGAATAGACAATGAGCTAAAAATTAGTTTGTCAAAAATAGTCTTCTGCAGCATTGTATGCATATGCAATTTTCCCTGAATAGACAATGAGCTAAAAATTAGTTTGTCAAAAAAATAGTCACACCACTCTTCATCAACAGACCAAACAGTCAATGTACCCCTCAGTGAAAATACTAATTTTATTTGTGGGGTTGAAGCCTTCCCACTGTCTGTTTTAGCCATACCTCTCAACCTCTTTGTGCAAGAAATCTACAAAATGTGGGGACAAGGGCCCAAATATAGGGAAAGATTTTAAATATTGCTCTTATAAACATAGAAAGTTGCTAGAATAACAGGGTTTGTGATAATTAGAAGTTATGTACTCACCATAACGTTCCATCTGAGTAGGTGACTTTGACGATGCAACCTGTGTCGATCGGATCCGACCCTCGGATCGAGCCCATTTCCTTTAAAAAGCTTAGGCTCCGCTCTCTAGCTCCTCTCTTACCCATAACCCCCCCTTGCGGCCCTGACTGACCTCAGATTTGAGCACAAAATAAAAACTACAGTACACGAAAACAGCATAAATACTTTAAATAAGCCAGGCCAGGGAGGGAGGAGGGATGGGTGCCATCACTGAAAGTCACCACTCAGATGGATCGTTATGGTGAGTACATAACTTCCTAAATACAGAAGTACAGCAACTTCATCAGAACCTAACCTAGAGGACCCAGTCCCCTGAATCTTGGGGCTTGAATGGAAGAGGAGGAATGGCCGACCTGAGCCAAAGGATGCAAAGGCTCTGGAAAAAACATCCACCTTTCCCTTGTAGAATAAAAAGGTATGGTAGGAAGGCTCAAGTAGCTGCGCGAAGGCAGATATCATCCAATGAAACACGTTGCTTAAAAAGCTGACTGCTGCCTGAGTAGAATGAGTCAGTGAGCCGGCTCAGTAGTCTGAAGTGCTACATAGCTGAATAGTGTGTAATTGAATTAGATACCCAAAGCAATAGGCAGAGACATTGCTTTTACCAACTGCAAATCCTAACAAATGATCAGCCTCTTAAGCTGAGCTGTTCTGATTGCACTCTGTGACGCAATTGTCTATGAACTATAAAAATGAATTGTCTATGAACATCCAAGGTATTAGGTTTGTATTCTCCTTTGATTAGTGTATATTGGAAAAAATTAGAATATTGGAAATTGATGAAGAAAAGAGGAATCAAGAGAAAAAACAAGAAAGGAGGAAAGGGCACACCTAGAAAGGAAGAAAAGGAAGCTTGAAGGGAAGAAGTGGCTCTTCTACACTCTTCTGACAGCTGGCAAGAGACAGTCTTCACCCAGAAGTACTGAAGATCAGAAAGGCTTTGCACAGGCTTAGGGTAGTTTGCAGGGAAAGTAAGGGGAACTAGAAGGAACAGACTGGGTGGTAGGACCTCCTAACCTGGAGCCTCTCCCTAAGGTGGAAAAACTGGAAAAAGGGTGAGGATCTCGCAATTTTGCCAATGCTGTCTGTCTCCCAGCCAAACCAGCCATCTTGGTGAGCTGCCAATTGTACCTTATGTAAGGAAAGAACTTGCCAATCTGCTACCGCTTAGCTGAAAAAATAAAAAATGTTGCACTGCTGAAATCTAAAGGGAAAGTCATTAACTCCGCCAAATAGAATCTCTTTCCATTTACTCGATAAACCTGCCTGTGGTGGAAGTTATGAGCGCGCACTAAAGGTGGACTGACCGGTGATGGATACCCAAATGGTCCCTGAAAGGATGATGAGCATAAGCTGTAGCTTTCAAAGTGCTGTCTTAGGAAGCTGTCCATTCCCAGAGGGTGGGAGATGAGATCGAATGGGATCAGGAGAATCCAGGGTGAGAGATTGAAATAGGAACCAGAAAGGAGGGTGCCAGAATTGAAGGGAAACGAGCACTAGGAATCCAGAGGCTCCCCAAACAGAGCAGAATCTCCAGAAATGAGGTCCTCAGAGGTAGTGGCAGAAGGTAGGTAGTGGAGGAGGGGCACCAGGGGCAGGAGTGGCCAAAAGGGGAATTTGGGGAAGGAGAGTGGAGGAAATCTTTGGGCGTTTGAGGAGCAAAAAGACACAAATCAGAGGCCCCCTTGCTTGAAAGAGAAAAATCTTCTTAGACAGCTGGTCCACTGGTGAGGGTGACTTGATGGTGAAGAGAGGTTTTGTCGACTTCCGAGTTGGTGCTGTGGCTGAATTTGGTTGCGTCCAGCTAAGTTTTGGAGATGCCGCTTGCTACCCTGCGGCACTCCAGACCTAGGGAAACCAACCTGGTTCGGTCACTCTGGCATTCCCTGTTTGACCTGAATGGTGACCTGGACATGTTGTAAGGTTTGAGGTGCAATAGTCCCTGTCCCTGAAGTAAGTGCCCTGCCCCGACAAGCTGGTGACATGCAATGTCTCCAGGACATTTACCTTACATGCGATATCTTTCCATATATGCCTTTCCCGAAAGGTTCCCTTATCATTTTGAACTGTGGATCCAGAAAGTCAGCACAAAGGCTCGAAGGCAGGAAGCATCCGACAAAGCGGCAAAGAGAAAAAAAGCAGCCCTGACAGGGGCCGGAGAGCAGAACCAAGAATGCTCGAAGCCAGGCGGACGCTGTCCATGACCGCTATCGGAGAGTTGATGAAACTGAAGAAGAGGGGCTGTCGAACGCATGAGCTGCCTCCAGACTGAATATGAAGCGAATGCTTGCAGGACCCGCTGCTACCAAGCAAAGGAGGTTGTGGCTGCAGTCGAAAAATGTGAGAGGCTGGCTGCAGCCTCGTTTCCTTCCTCCTATGAAATGTTCGGAGTGAGGAGGGCTCTTAAAGGATGGAGTTTGGCCTGGTGCTACAATGACCTGCAACCTGTGTGAAATGGCAAAGATTTCTTAACAGCCCAGATGAGAGCGATGATGCCCAGCCTTGAGGAGAAAGTCAAAGGCGGCTGACCCTGGAAGATGGAGTGATGATGCTGCCTGATGCTTGCAGTCGCCAGTCAGTCAGAGGGACTGAACATCCACCAACGGAAGGAGCCCTGAACTGACAATGGCAGGCTCCCAACCCTTGCCTGGGGGCTGAGTGAACTGGAAAGTTTGGCCATGCGAATGTAAAGGGAATGAACTGATTGGGGTGGACCTCCTGGATCCGTGTCACTGCTCTCCTGTGTGGGAGAATAGATGCTTGGGTGTAATAATGGAACCTTTGCTCTGTTACTGACAAGAGGGGAGACAGGGATGTCAAGAGACCGGAAGAGGGCTTGGTTTTCTTTGGGCAGGTTTGGCCTTAAGGTAAAACAGTGACGGTTTGCTCTGGGGCCCGGTGGATAAAAAGATTTCTAGCAAAAAAAAGGCTGATAAGCTGCACTGCTGACAACCTGGTTTTTCAGCAGGACTCGTGGGGAGATATTTTGATCTAGCCTGCTTTTATGTGGAATGTTGCTGCTCACTCGATCTGGGATGGAAACCTTAGGAAGGGGTTGTGATCCTGGATATCATATACAGGTTGAATATACGCCCTGTGACTGCCTCCAGGGGCCCAACGGTGGGCAACCCTTCAGGGCTGCTGCTCCCTCTTAAGAGAGCCGGTTCCCCTTCCAGGTTGCTGCCAGCTGGCCAGCCCGTCTGGGCCCTTGGGTGCCGTTAGGAGGTCTATCCTCTCTGAGCCCTACTGGACCCATCGACCGAAACTGATCTGAGAGTGGCCATTCGGTGGAGTATACTTGTTTATCCTCTCACACATGGGGTATTCTGGGGAGATGCAGCGTTCTCTTTTAATCAGATGATGACCTGGCATCAGTTCTCCCGCCTCTAGCGGAAAGCAAAGAGACAAAGAAGCTGAAAACGAACTGAAAACTGCCTCCCATCGAAGGGACTCGGAGGGACTCTCCTTGCCCGACCCTCTTAGTGGCTGCAGCCTCTACCAGTGCATCTTAGTCATCATATTGCTCCAGATCCTCAACATTTCCATAATGTCTCCAAATGAGATGTCTTCAGGGGTGACCTTTGGGGAGCTCTCTTCTTCCAAGTCTGTGTCTTCTTAACGGGGACGGGGGGGTCCATGCCTTTGCTCTGGTAGTCCTCAACAGTGACAGGTTGCAGACAAAATGAAGCCCTGCCCTAGATCATACATTTTCTGAAGGATTTCAAGTCTGTAACTCAAATGTATGGCATTATTTGGTGACTTCAATCCTCGGATCATCCCTGTGATTTGCCAGAAAAAAACAAATTTTATGAGGAACAGACAACATGAGGTGAAAATCTGGACAGTTTAGAGGTATGACTGTAACTGTATCAACAATTCCACTGAAGTAAGGGCTTATCAGCTGTCTGTGAAGTTTTCATTCAGTCTACCTGTCAAACAATGGTGTCATATTTGTTGATGAAGTTGTTTTTGAGTAGGTAATACTCATCCAAACTTGTATGCACTGATATGTTTTTTTAGGACCTCCAGTGTACATCTACTAAAAGTGATGTAAAGGAATACTTCAAAGTACAATTTCTTGCAAGCCCACTCAGCTTTTTTAAACCCTGGAACTTTCCTTAACCTACTACAGGTAATATACAGGACTCTTGGTTTAGAGAGGAATCATTGTTTTGGTTACATTGTATTACTGGGACTAAAACACTTGCTGCTGTTGGAATTTTGAGTCATGGTTTACCTTCACCATCATGACTGGCTAATTACCAAAATAATCACTCAAATCTTCTATTTCTGGCCATTCATTTATTTTCAGATTTTACAAAGCTAAATATTAAGTAATATGTATTTATTATTGTAAAAGGACTGAACTATCCCGTATGACAGACATACTGGTATGTCTAGTCACAGTTTACTAGGCTGATGCAAAAGAAGGCATATAGAGGAATGTACAGTATGAGGCTGAGTGTAGTGTTAGGGAAAGGAATGAAATTTCACAGAATGGTTTGTCACATTAATTGGCCCTAGCGTCATTACTAACCCTGTAACTCCATGATTAAAGCAGCACACCACAAAAGAAAATATCTTGTGGACCTAGGTCTGAATTCTACATTTGGCTTTATCAATGTTGCATGAATAAAAAATGTAAGTAACCTTTTGTTAGTTCTGTTGCTTTACTGTTAATGAGCGTTATTAAACACGTCTGCATTATTTTTGATTACACTGTTTGCAGCTTTTGTTTTTTTTTCTCTACATATTACTGCAGTGGTGCAGCGGTAGCGATGTTGCCTTACAGCAAGAGGTTCTCCCGTTCGATTCTCGGCTGGAGTGCGGGGAGAGCCTTCTGTGTAGAGTCTACATGTCCTCCCTGCGGTTGGGTGGCGTTCAACAGACATGTGTAAATGGGCGTGCCTTTGTTGAAGGTTGGACGTCAAGCTGGCACCTCGGCATTCGTGAAAATCTACTGCCAATCATTAGCGGACTGGAGTTCCGCTGTGGCGACCCCTAACTGGGAAAAGCCAAAATACAAATAACAGGCTGTAGCTAAAAGCCTTTTAGTCCAGTGTTGTACCTTTAAACAAGTAAATAAAATGAAACAGCTAAAAGTTCCCACAATACCTTTTAAAATGGGCATCTCTGGTTTAGTGGATCTTAAGTGGTAGCAGAGAGAAATGAAAACTTGTTAATTACAACCTAGTGGTCTATTTGCATATTTTCTAGTATGTACCAATTTATTTCTGTTGTTAATAATGTGCCTTTTAACTCACACATATTGGGAGGGAGTGGCAATTAGACTTTCTATACCTCAGTATACCGATATAATTAGCTGTGTTTACTCATCCACATATAGACCTGGGTTTATAATAGAAACCCAGCAGCAAAGATGTGCACACACATCATTTACATAACGTGTAATGGGAGGGGACTTAGCTTAAAGTTGGAATTTCTCCAAGTGAGATTTGAAGAATGATTATAAAGCTACTACCACTGTCAGTAGATAATTACACTTAAAGTGATATACAATCTTGTTCTCATTGTAGTCTTTTTATTTCTAAGCCTGGCACAGACATTGGCTTGTTATATTAGCTGGTGACAGTTGTAAGATTTAAGCTGCATATCCATGACCAAGAGATCAACAGTAACCGATTCACAGCATTGCCTCCAGATTTGTATTCCATAATGTGCTATAAGTATAAATATTTAAACAAAATCTGTATTTTAAGATGTGGTTACATGTTTTTTTATCAGTAAATGTACATTTTAAATTATGAGACAGGGTATTTAAGGCTTTTTTTTTTAACCATTATCTAACGTAGTCCGATCCAAAAAATGTTAACGTAGCCCATGCTACTTAGTATTGTCATGCCTTATAAACAATACAGTAGCAGAAAAGTACACGTCCATGCTGAACTCCCTTTCCTCCTCCAGCTTTAGTGGTTGGTGGAGATACTCTTAACTCTTCAGTTTCAGATTACGATCCCACGCTCTTTAAACAGCTCATCCAGTCTCTCTTCCAAAATGGGCTGTGTACCTCTTAATCCTTTCACCACTTGTGAGGCCCAGACAAAGTACTCTTGTACACGTTTCTCTGTCCAACCTAGTTAGCAAAAAATAAACAAACAAACGTTTAGACAGCAACATTTTAAAATACAATAAAAACTACTGTTTGGTCACAGACACAAGCAGCCATCCTGTTAAACACAGTAGTGCCAAAAATAGTTGGGATAGTTACATCTAGCTTTAACATGCTAGACAAGTAGTTTACTCAGAAAATATTTTTATACTACAACCCACAGCAGATACTTTGAAGGTTTCTCAGGATTTTACATGGATTAAACCATTATATTTCAAGACTGTAAATGAATTTGGTTGTCTTGGTGGGTGAAAAGCATTTATTTCAGCTGATGTTACAAGGATGCCAAACCACAGTGCAGGATACAATAAAAGTGAAATGAGCCTTTTCATTAGTGGCTGCCAAGATGTTTCAGTACAGAAACTTGGATTTTGAGATGTGTGGGAGGGGAATATGACAGAAGTAATAAATGACCGGGCTACATACTTCAGTAAAAACTCTGAAGTATACAACATAAGATATGATTTTCTCTGTTCAGCTCATTAAGAAAATACAACTTGAAAAAGAAAGACTAAAAGGACAAACCTTGATCTGTCACAACATGTGAAATCGGGGCATGCCTGAGGACTTTAAATAATGGAGGTGTATTTGAATTTCTGCCTGTTGTCCACATTACTCAAAAAAATGTTCTATTACAAATTATTTATTGAAATTCTAAGACTTGTTCATTAGGAGTTTGTTTTAGTGATTTTGTCTAGATGTGAGGAATACAGTAGGTTTATTGTTGCTAAGATTGCTGCACTTCAAGGTAAGGAAGTGTAGTCTTCCACCTTACTCTCTCTTCAAGCCCTACAGACAGAAAAGTTTAGATGTGTATTGTATACTTTGCTCTACATCAGAGGTGTTAAGAAGATGGGGCAGTGTGTTTATATGGAAATGAGCTCTGCAATTGCTTGTAAAGGTCAAACAAGACTTGCATGGATGCTATTTGGAGAAGCTGCTGATTCCGAATTAGTTATCATAATCCCTCACTCTAATTACCCCGTTTTATGGGTGCTCAGCAGCAAGAGCTGACTGGATGTTAGAAGAGATAGTGTTCCAACATTTCCTTTCCAATGGCATTTCTGACATTTAGTAATGGTGCTTTGTGCAAACAATATAACAGTAACAGTGATGTACATTTGTTTTTTATTTTGTTAAAGTTTTAATCAATGTATTCCTTATTTTTTTTCATCTGTAGAACTGACACTTATGTACCATTGTGTATTGGGGGCCCCTATGTAATGGCTTCATTCAAATCTTGTTAGGTTATGCATAATGTTATAGTAATTAGAACATAGTGTAGATTTAGTACTTTTTTATATATCTGCTGACAGAATGTTACTGAAGACAGACCATTTCTTTTGCTGAGTAAATGGACAACGTGTGAACAATTTACATACCTAGTGGATTCTCAAGTACACAGAAAAGTGTGCACCTTGAACAAAGTTATTTTCAAAAGTGATTCTGCACTACAAAGCTACAAAAGGTAGCAGAATAATAAATAAGGAGGAAATTCATGTTTTATAGTCCAAGAAGGCCACTACTTCAGGCTTCCTGTAGCTAAATACTATTAACAAGCAAACCAGAAAATGTGGTAAACTAACTGGTACTTCACTACATTAGAAAAATAAGTAGAGTTCTGTCTCTAACTCATACCACTTTATGATTTGTGTATTGACCAGTTAAAAATATGTCTTATACAGGATATCTGCAGGATTACCTGAAATTCATATCTAGCTGTCTTAACAATATTTCCCTTTCTTTATTATGTCACTTGTTTTACAAATACTAAGCAAGAAAGCTAACAGCAGAATCTTATCTGGAAGGATAAATATGACAAACACAGAACTAAGTTATATGCATGCAGAACTTTTAGGTTTACTTATCTGTTAACCAGTTCCACAGACTGATCTAAAGGACTTTTAATTTCAGTCACAAATTAGGCCCATGGGAGAAAATACATGAAACAGCAAAAACTAGCAAGTGAACACGAGGCAGTAAAATAAATTCACAGAATGTTGCAAATGTAAATACACAGTAACATGATATGAAATGGAATGAGATGCTACAGTTTCTTCCTGCACAGATATACAGTGAACAAACAGGAGTAACTAAGTTACATTCGATATCAAATGTTCTTCATGTGATGAGATGTAGCAGCTTCTGCCTGCACAGATATACATATACTGACACACAAGTAACTAGGTTAAGTTAGGTACCAAAGGTTTTCCATTTGCCACTGCACTTCTGTCATTTGACGTTTTTTTCTCTAAGACATCAAATTAAAAACACCTACAGTACACACACCAACCAAGCTCATTAAGCAGAGACAGGGCAGTATAAGAAGACCGGTAAACCTAGGCGGTATGCCTGTCAGTGAGATTGCCAATCTGTCTTCCATGCACAGAAAGTAAGACATTGGGCTGCAAGCCTGTAAAACAGTGCACTGCACTCTAGCTAGGAACAGCAAGTGTACTTCCACTTACCTTTAGGGTGTAGCGCAGCATGTCTACAGGCCAGTGAGGAAATCTTTTCTAGTTTCCTAATGAATGACAGTCATGGCACTTGGCTTTCTCCTCCTTCCATAGCCAACATTCTTAGATGCCAGGAAGTGGAAGGAAACAAAAAGTCAATGAGGCATGCATACAGAAAAAAATCAAGCTACCTTCCAATTTGAGTGCGTGTCTAATTTTCTTTGTTTTAAAGCACATCTTAAATACTTTAAGAGCAAGGTAAAAGAGAACCGCAGAGGAGAGTGAAACGTTACCATGCAGTCTGGGTCTCTACTGTAATTCATAGACTTGTACTTGTAAGTTCAAGACTTGGAATTATGAAAAAATAACAGCAGATACAGGAGAAAATCAACAGTGTAAAACACTGCTAGTCTCCTTTAAAGTTGCTTTTTTTGGGGGAGGGGGGCAAGCTCCCACTGCACCCCACACCTCCAAAATTATACACTAACTCCGCGACTGCCACACCTAAGAAAAAAATAAATACTCCAAGAAATGGTAATTTTGGACTCTGTATATGTAAGTTCACATCTTTGTTCATTCAGTCTCACTATTCCTAAACTTGCAGTAATGAGTCTCAGAATATCGGACAGTTACCTGCAGAATGATCATTATGAAGTGTATAATTTTTTTTATCTGTCATTGATTGATTCATCCTCCTCTGCCATCAGGACAAACCCCCCAGCAACCAACCTAGGTAGTCACAGGAAAGAGCACCTTGGATGATGGCAGTTCCCAACGTCAAAGCTGACCTAGAGATATCAGCCAGCTTGCAGTGTTTCACAAAGAAAAAATATGCCCACTGATGCCCAAGTAGCAGTTCTACACACAATCTATGGAAGCATTATGAAAGGCCTGAGAAGTGAATACTGCTCTGGTAGAATGTATTCTATGTTTACTTGGAAGAGATCTGCTACACTTTATATATATATATATATATATATATATATATATATATATATATATATATTGGAGGGCCATCTTGCCAATGTTCCTTCTGAAACTTTAGTACCAAGCTTGTTTGGAAGCAAAAGATACAAATACCTGCACACCTTTTCTGAAGTAGTTGCTACTATGAAGCAAAACATAGCTGTCTGTGTATCACCAAGCAATGGACACTCCCCACTCACACACACACAATATAAATAGTTATGAAAGAAAACAAGGAACATAATGATTTGGATAACGTTGGACTTTGGTGTACATTGCTACCCTATCCTTATGAAGTATAGTGCACGGGAACTTGACAATCAAGGCTTGCATTCCGGAAATATACCTGGCTGACATAATAGCTACTAGGAAAAAAAAAGGTTTCCAGGAGAGGTACTTAACTCCTTCCTGATGGCCGGTTCCAAGGTAGGGGATGGGGCTTAGTCAACTGTTCTTACATAAAACTGAGATCATATGAAGGAATTGGTTCTTTTATCAATGGTCTAAAAATATTCCCTTTATAAAAGTTTTGTGAACTTTAACAGAAGCCAAAGATGAATTCTGACATCTCAAATGAACGCTAGAAATAGTTGCCATGTGAACTTTACAAGAAAAAAAAAACTTGAGCCTATTTTGAAAATGTGCACCACACAGTTTAAAACTGCTGCAATTAGAATGGAAGAGAGTCCAAGGTCCTCCACCATCACCCATACCACAAACAATGTCCATTTATCTTTGAACATTTTTTTTCTAGTATTAGGCTCCTGGGTAGACGAATGGATGTGGACCACACTATCGGGGTAAGTAAGGTCCACAGCCATCCATGGCAATGGAGATGATATGTGGTAAACTTGATGGCATGGCAAATTTTCAGCCTGAGGGTTCTGTCCAGGAGATGAATAAAAGAGGAAACTACACCTATAGAGGTCAATATGGAGCAACAAGAATTAGTTTAGCCTTGCTCATCAGGGTTTTCTGCAGAAACCTGGGCATGAGGGGAAAAGAAAGGCAAACATACAGGAAACCACAAAGCCACTGCTGGACTAAGCCATCCCTGGGCCACCAGCATGGAGGGGGAATCAGAAGAAAAAAAGACTCTGCATCTGGTACTGGTTGGGCTGGCAAAAAGATCGTAGTGATGCTTCTTCCACTGGCAAAAAAGAACTTTCACCACTGGCAAGCTGAGGAACCATTTGTGGCAACAAGATGGTCCTGTCTGCCAGCGGAGTGTCTTCTGCTGGTATGTGGACTGCTAGAGAAAAGAGTTTTGAGAATATGACCCACTCCCAAAGCCGCTTCAACTCTCAACAAAGGGGATATAAACAGATTCCCTCACTTCCCTCCCCTACTTGTTAACATACCACACTACTGGCATGCTGTTACTCTCTCTGGAAGCGAATTATGAGTGGGTCTGCTAAGTGAGGAGGGCTGCCATAATCTGTAGGACATTTATGTGTAGACTTGTGTCTAACTATGATCAGACACTTTCTAGACATTCCACCCTGCATAGACCTCCTACCCTGAGGCTGAAGCATTCATCTGTGACCATCACTAGGAAGTCGTGAAGAAGGAAGGGACTGCCAGTGCAGAAGCTGGTGGCATGGGAAAGCCACCAAGTATGATATTTGTGATGCATCTGATTTCCTTATTGGACTGGAAAGCAGGTCTGTGGATTGATTCCATTGAGTCCCTAGCATTCATTAAAGGACTCCTATATGATAATGCATGTATGATATCACAGAAAGTACATTTGTGTACACTTACCATAAATGTAGATGTTTGAGTGTATTCACTGTTGCAGTTATCACACACGGGTTATCTGCCTGCAGGTAGCCCTCAGTCAGCCCGAATACCAGAGTCTTGGGATTTCTGTGGCGGATGCTGTTGCCTCTTCCATGACATCAGGACGTCAGGGGTATAAAACATGCAGCCGCCATTACATCAGTTTTTCTTGCCCCAGATGTCAGGAACCCCCAAAATAGGAAGCAATTACATGGTGTGGAACACCTCTAGTAAAATGTAAATACCATAGCCATAAGATATGGGCAAAAAGATGATAGGCAGAAAATCTAGAAAAGTCACGGGACTGGAGGGGAGGGTAACCAGGACTGCAACAATGAATACACTCGAACATCTACATTTATGGTAAGTGTACACAACTGTACTATGTTCTTCGTGTTTCACTGTTGCAGTCATCACACTTGGGTTGATTCCCAAAGCTGAGTAAGGGTGGAGGCAGTCAAGAAGTATTAGGGCTGACTAGCAAGCCTTGTAAGACCGCTGTGGCAAATCCAACTCTAGATTTAGAAAGGACAGGTTAAGTGGTAATGCTTGGTGAAAGTGTGTACATAACTCCAGGCTGCAGCTTCCAGGATGTCCCTGGTAGGGACTCCCCTGAGAAATGCTGTAGAAGTTGAGGTAGCCCTAGTGGAATGAGTTCTGATCCCCTGTGGGGTAGGTTTCTCCATGGTGTTTGTAGCAGAGATGGATGCAGTGTGCTATCTATTTTGAAATGGCCTTGCCCTCTGCCCCTGTAGCCAAGCTGACTAGCAGCTGGCCATATTTTCTGAAAGGCTTAGTCCTGTCAAAGTAGAACCTGAGCTGTCTGTGCACGTCCAAGGAGTGCAGGATCCTCTTCCCTTTATTCTGAGGATTAGGGAAAAAGGTTGGTAAATGGATGGATTGGTTCAAGGCCACACTGGATACCTCTCCTTGGGCATAAATGATGGGTTAGTCCAGATGGAGACCCTGTAAGCCTGGAAAATAATGAAGGGTTCCACAGCCATTAGTGCCTGAAGCTCAGACACTCTTCTTGCTGAAGTGATGGCTAGAAGTAAGACTGTTTACCAAGAGAGGAATTTTAACTCTGCTGTAGCAGCAGGTTCAAAAGGGAGAAGCGTGCGCTTCTTTAGTACAAAGAAAAGATCCCAGGCAGAAGTGGGGGCTCTTCTCGGAGGTCTTAAATTGTTAGCTCCTCTCAGGAACTGTTTGATCAGAGGGTGAGAAAAAAGAGGTGACTCCATATTTTAATGAGCTGAGATGGCCGAGGCATGAATCTTAATTGATGAGAAGGAAGGCCATTGTGGAACAGCTCTGCTAGGTAATCTAGAATTTGAGGTAAGGAGGGCACTGCTGTACCCTTTCCTAGAGACTGGCTCCAAAAACATATCTTTTCCACTTTTCTGAATAAGATTTCCTAGTACTAGGCCTTCTGGCCTCAAGGATGATGTCCAGCACCTGTTTGCTGAGAGTTGCTGGTGGTGTGTTCAGGGAAGAAGCCAGGCTGCAAGTTTCAGTGTTTGCAGCTGAGGTTGCAAAATCTGTCCAAGGGGGTCTGATGTAGGTGCCAGGGTGGCACTGCTGTCAGACTGCGTAGGAGTGGGTACAAGTGCTGGCTTAGCCAATCTGGTGCAGTACAGATTACCCTTGGTCTGTCCTGCTTGATCTTGAGTTGTACTTTTGAGAGGAGTGGCAGAGGGGAAAGGCATAAATTGAGAGGTTTTCCCATGTAAGGGATAGAACATCCACTCGCCATGCCTGGCTGTGGGGATTTCTGGTGCAAACTTTGCTCAATCGATGGTTTTGGGGAGAGGCAAAGAGATCTACCGCTGGTGTCCCCCACCTGCTGATTAGAGGTTTGAATGAGTTGGTTTCAGTTTACACTCGTGTGGGTCCAGTTGCTTTCTGCTTAAGTCATCTGCCTGTCGATTTTGTTTGCCTGGCAGGAATTGAGCTTGCAGGTGCACTTGGTTGCTGAAGGCTGTGTTCCACAGGGCCATGGCTAACCTGCGGAGTGCGTAGGAATGAGTCCCCCCCTGCTTGTTTATGTACCACATAACTGTGGTGTTGTCTGTCTTTATCAAGAGTTGTTCTGGAAGGAAAAGGTATTTGAAGGCTGTCAGAGCATTCTGTACAGCTAACATTTCTTTTTGATTGATATGCAGGTGAATTGGTCCTGGGCTCCATTTGTCTAGAATGCCTTTGTCTGCCATGTGAGCCCCCATGCATAGTCTGATGCGCCCATTGACGGGTTTGGGCGGCGAGGGGTTGAGTGAAAGGAAGTCCCTTGTTGTGGTTGCAAGCCTCTGCCCACCAAAGGAACTCTGCCCTTAGACAAGAAATGATAGGAATCAGTGTTTCCAAGTCCTGCGAGTGCTGACACCAGAGACTTTTTAAGTACGACTGAAGTTTCCTCGTATGTAGTCTTGCATATGGAATTAGTAGAATGTATGAGGCTATGAACCCTAGGGCTTGCAGTATTTTCCTTGCAGTAGCTGGGTCATGGAGGCTATTAGTTTGAAGTAGTTTGTCAAATGAACTGCTTTTCTGGAGTGAGGAATGCCATTTGGGAAGTTGTGTTCAAGCTTGCTCCCAGGAATACAATCATTTGGCTGGGCACCAGATGTGATTTCTTTTCATTGATGGTGTACCCCAGAGAAGTTAGAAGTCTCTTTCCAAATCCCAGGTTCTGAAGTAGCAATTCCTGACTATTCGCCTGAATCAGGCAATTGTCCAAGTATGGGTAAATTTGAATATTTCTCTGCCTGCAGTATGCAATGGCTGGAGCCAGGCATTTCGTGAATACCCTGGGCGCAGTAGATAGGACAAAGGGAAGTGCAGAGAACTGATAGTGCATAGAGCCTGCCCTGAAACGTAGATATTTCCTGCAAGATTTCCTTATGGGGATGTGCAGATAAGCATCTTTTAAGTGTAGGGTTACTAGCCAGGAGTCCTTGGCTAGCATAGGAAGCAGCTGTTGTAGTGTTTGCCTTTTGAATTTTGGGACCAACAGGAAGGTGTTGCGAATAGACAGATCCATAGGGCACCATGACTTCTCTTTTCCAGTCTGGATAGGAACAGTTTGAATAACCCTGATACTGAGAAGAGAAAGTACTTGCTTTTGAGCCTCTGCCCACTGGTTTGGAGGAAGGTCTGGCACCCCGCTTGGGGTTGGCAGAGAGTGGAAGTAGAATCTGTATCCCTGGGATACAATTCTTAGGACTCATTGGTCCTGGGTAATGGACATCCCATTTTGTAGCATGCAGAGCAAGTTTTCCTCCTAGGGTGCAAGTACTTGGGCATGGCTGGGAAGAATGACAGACAAGTCATTGTGAACTTTCTCCATAAGGGGGAGGCTTACCACTCCTGATTTTGGAGGTGGGAGCACTCCATTGCTTAGATCTCTGGATACCCTGAGACTGTAGTCTTGGTGGTCTGTTGCCCCTGGGTTTGGACTGAGAAGGCCTGGAAAGGACCAGTTTTTAGAAGGCCAATGCCTACTGAATCTAGATGGTTGTACCTGCAAAACACCTAACAGTTTGCAGAGATTTAGCTTTTTCCTCCATCTTTTTAAGACCATCTTCTGCTTTTGTGCCAAACAAGCATTCCTGGTTTAATAGAGCATCTAGCAATTTTGCTTTGACATGGTCTGTTAAGATTTGTTCCTTCAGCCAAGTATGCCTTCTAAGTACAGACCTAGTGACAGCAGCCCTGCAAGATGCTTCTAAGGCATCAAAACCACCCTGCAAAGTATGTTTGCTAACTTGGTTTGCAGAATGCATTAACTCTTGTAAACCTTTATTCTCTGCACAATCTGGAAGCAACAACATTTTCTGTTTAATTAGTTCCATGAAATGCTGCTACTTCAACATGTGAAACTGGCAATTTAAAGCCCATATGGCAAGAGTTGCAGAGGTGTATACCTTCTTACCCCATCTGTCTAAAGCTCTAGAATCCCTGTCTGAAGGGGTAGGGTTTTTGGCTGTAGTGGCCTTAATACCTCTAGGTCCCTAGGAAATGGTCTCGGGATCTGCAGTGGGATTCTTAAAGAGAAATTTGTATGAGTCAGGTACTCTGTAGTACCTGTCGGGCTTTCTAGGAGCTGGTGGTAAAGAATCAAGAGTAAGACTGGACTCCATGAAGACATCATCTACAATATCCAGGACAGGGGGTATAGCTAGAGGCCTGTGCTGAGGCAAGTCTAAAAATTCTCTGAGTCTTTCTGGACTGTGGGTAGTCCTGGCATTCTCAGCGGAAATGCTCTCTTAAGTTATGCAAGGCTTCACCAAAAGAAAAGTCCTCTGGAGGGGAGGCAGAGGGAATGGAATCCTCTGCATCTGAATCCTCATAGGTAGATAAGGGAATGTCCTGGTAATCAGAGGGATCACAGTCATCGGACTCACAACGGTCTGTAGAATCAGAAGGAAAATCAGTCCTTTGTCTTATAGAGGAGAAGGCTGGGCTGGCTACCCCTAATTAAAGTTATAAGGTCTTCAGCCATTCTAAGCATTTGTTTCCGTGGCATGGGAGCTTGAGAATGTGCTTTGGTCATCGGTTTTCTAGGCATAGTGCGAACTCTGAGCCTGAGAAATTCTGTAGTTTTAAGTCAAAAATGAAGAAGTCGGTTTAATCTGAACATCGGAAAGGTTGGAATGTACCCTCAGAAGCCGGTGCCTGCACAGCAACTCTGGACCCATCCTAGGTAGACACATCCGCAGGTTCCATAGTCGAAGAAGCAACTCGCGGCATACCGGACTCCGAAAGGGTCTCAGCAGAGGCCTGCAAATCTGTAGAAGCGGGTATCAGGGGCTGCGAAGGCACCTCACTGAGTACCGGTCTATGCAGTCTCTCTCTGTCTTTATCCTTACGTTTTTTCGGAAGATCGGTAGTCGGATGGCTTATCGAAGCCATTTCAGAATACGGAGAATGAGAGCGAAAGAATTATTGACAAAGATAGCCCGACAACAAATAGTTCCGGCGTTAAAAAGGCACAAAACCGACAGCGAGGAAAGTACAGTTTTGTACCTACCATAAATGTAGATGTCCGATAGGCATGCATCTGCAGTCCTTACAAATGGGTTGTCCTGTCGTCAGGCAGCCCTTCGGTCGGCCGGATTCCAAAGTCTGGGTCTGGCCTCGGCTGGTGTTGCACTTCACCCGACGTCATAGCTGCAGTTCTTCGGGTATAAAGGCATCAGCCGACACCATTTTCCTCAGTGTTTCTTGTCCCAGATGCCAGGTGCCCTCTAGGAAGGCTAAATTTGGATAAATGCAAATGGTTCCAAATAGTAGAGAGCAAACAAAAATTAAGCATGTATGTACATATATACAAACAAATACACCATAATAGATTCCCCCAGCTAGCTACAAGATGGGCAAATACCCTAGGAGTACCACAGAGGGGAAGGAGGGTGGGTAATCCTGACTGCAGATGCATGCCTATCGGACATCTACATTTATGGTAGGTACAAAACTGTACTATGTCCTTCAAGGATGCATCTGCAGTCCTTACAAATGGGTAGAATACCATAGCCAAACTGGGGGAGGAGGAGTAATAAGATTATGGTGTAGTTAAGATCCCTTGCAAAACAGCAGTGGCAAAACCTGCTCGGGATCTGGAGTATAAAGGTAAATTATAATGCTTGGCAAATGTATGCACGGAGCTCCAAGTAGCAGCCTCTAAAATGTCTTTGGTAGCCACTCCTCCCCAAAAAGCTGTGGTAGTGGCTGCAGCTCTTGTAGAGTGAGGCCTGATGTTTTCTGGAGTTTTCTTCCCATGGTAGGAGTAACAAAATCTAATGCAATTTCCTATCCACTTAGAGATTGTCTGTTTTGAAATTGCTTTTCCTTCCATTCCTGTTGCATATGCTACCAGAAGCTGGTCAGTTTTTCTATTGCTCTTGGTTCTGTCCAGGTAGTAACGTAATTGTCTATGTACATCCAAGGTATGCAACAGTCTTTCTCCCCTGTTCTGTGGGTTGGGGAAGAAAGTAGGTAGGTGGATAGCCTGATTTAAAGATACCCTGGAAACCACCTTTGGCATAAAAGTAGGATTAGTTCTCATGGATACTCTATCTTGATGGAAGATCAGGAAGGGCTGTACTGCCATTAATGCCTGTAGCTCAGATACCCTTCTGAAGTGATTGCAAGCAGGAAAGCAGTTTTCCATGATAAGTATTGTAATTCTGCTGTTGCTGCTGGTTCGAAAGGAGGGAGTGTCAACTTTTCTAGCACAAAGTTCAAGTCCCATGCTGGCAATGGTGGCTTCCTAGGTGGTTTTACATTTTTAATTCCTCTCAGAAACTGCCTGAGCAGAGGATGTGAGAAGACTGGAGGATCCAAGTTGTATTCTGCTGAAATAGCTGATGCATGAATTTTAATGGAAGAATAGGACAGGCCGTTGTGGAAGAGCTCTGCCAAGTATTCCAGGATGTTAGCTATGTTTACCAGTGACACATTCTCTTTTTCAGAACTCCAGATGAGATATCTTTTCCATTTTGCTGAATAATTTTTTCTTGTTGGGGGTCTGCGAGCCTCCAAGATAATGTCTTTAACCCTTTGAGATAGATCTGGGTTATTTGGTCTTATGCAATGTTCCAGGCAGCCAGTTGCAGTGTTTTCAGGCTTGGATGCAGGGTCTTGAAGTTGTTCTGTGTTAACAGCAAGGGAACTAGGGGCAGAGGCCATATTTGTTCCCGAGACATACTCCTCAGTAATGGGTACCAATGTTGCCTTGGCCAGTCTGGAGCTATCAGGATGATCCTTGGACGGTCTTCTTTGATTTTCAATAGCACCTTGTGCATCAAAGGAAGAGGTGGGAATGCATAAGCTGTCAGGTTTTTCCAACTGAAAGACAGGGAGTCCACTTTCCAAGCAAGTGGGTGGTACGTCCTTGTGCAGAATTTTTTCAGTTGGTGATTGTGTGGGGATGCAAATAAGTCTATTTCTGGTAGTCCCCATTTCCTTGTAATGGTTTTGAAGATGTCCGGATGCAGCATCCATTCGTGGTAGTTCTGCTTAGGATGTCTGCTAGTATATTTTCTTTTCCTGGCACAAAAATGGCTTGTAACTGAATGTTGAAGCTCAGTGCCACATTCCAGAGGTCCATCGCCATCCGGCATAGAGGGTATGAATGTGTGCCTCCCTGTTTGTTGATGTACCACATAACTGTGGTGTTGTCTGTCCTTATCAGCAGTTGACCCTGTCGAAGAAATGGTCTGAATGCCTGAATTGCCAGCTTTACTGCCAGCATTTCTTTTTGATTTATGTGTAGGTGCAGCTGGTCTTGAGTCCATAAGCCTTGTATGCACTTGTCCAGCATGTGTGCTCCCCAACCGAGGTCTGAGGCGTCTGTTGTGATGGTCTGGCTTGGTTGAGTGGTGTGGAAGGGCAGTCCCTTGTTTGATTGACAGGCCTGAGCCCACCATTGGAATTCTTGCTTCAGGCATGGAATTATCGGAATTTGGGTTTCTAGGCTGTGCTTGTGCTGAGACCATAAATTCCTTAGGTACCATTGTAACTTTCTCATATGTAGTCTGGCATGTGGAATCAATATTATGCAGGATGCCATGTAGCTGAGAGCTTGTAGGACCTTTCTTGCTGTTAGCTGGTTCTGTTTTGTTAATGCCATGAAGTAGAAAGGGAGTTGCTCCTGTTTTTCTACTGTCAGGAATGCCATTTGTTTTGATGTGTCCAGATCTGCACCCAAGAAGGTTATCCTTTGGGATGGTATCAGTCTTGACTTTTTTATATTGACTGTGTATCCCAGGGCTTGTAGTAGTTGAATGACCCTTTGCAAATCTTTTGTTAATTTGTTCATGTTGTCCGCTTGTAACAGGCAGTCGTCCAGGTAAGGATAAATTTGAATTCCCTGAAGCCTGCAATGAGCAATTACTGATGCCAGGCATTTCGTGAATACTCTGGGCAGTAGATAAGCCAAAGGGCAATGCTGAGAATTGATAATGCTCTGATCCTGCAAGAAATCTGAGGTATCTTCTGCAATTTGGTCGTATGGGGACGTGCAGGTATGCCTCCTTGAGATCTAGAGTTACCAGCCAAGACTCCTTGCCCAGCATGGGAAGAAGCTGCTGTAGGGTCAGCATTTTGAATTTTGGAACAATGAGATATGTGTTTAAAGCGGACAGGTCGAGAATAGGTCTCCATTGGTTTTCTTTTCTTGGTACCAGGAAGAGTCTGGAGTAAAATCCTTGCCCTTGTTCCATAGATGGTACTCTTTCTACAGCTCTCATCCTTAGTAGGTGTGTTATTTGTTCTAGAGCTTCTGTCTTCTGATTTGGAGGTAGGTTTGGCATTCCTCTCTTCCTTGGTAGAGTATGGAAATGAAACCTGTAACCTTGGTCTATTGTTTGTAAAATCCGTTTGTCTCCTGTGATGTAATGCCAGTTTACTGAAAATAGGGCTAGCTTCCCGCCTAAGGGTGCCTCTAGTTGTTCCCTGGTAGGCGGTGCCAGAGCCAAGTTACTGTGATTGTCCGGTGGAAGTGGTGGTGGCTGGATCTGTGGCTGTACCTCGCTGGTTGTTTGCCTGCCACTGACGACCCCTGTAGGCACCTCTGGATTGACCCCTGCCTCTTGAGCGTCTATTCCTGCCTCTCGGAGGTCTGGAGGTGTCTGGAAAGGACCAATTCTTGGAAGGCCAGTTCCTGCTAAACCTTGGGGGCTGGACCTGCAAGAAATCCTTGACTGTCTGGACAGATTTTGCTTTCTCTTCCACTTTCTACAGTACCTGCTGTGCAGGGGAGCCAAACAAATTGAGCTTATCCATGGGAGCATCTAAGAGCTTTGATTTAACATGGTCTGGTAAGGACTGCTCTTTTAACCATGCATGTCTTCTGATCACTGTGCCAGTCATGGCTGATCTAAAGGAAGCCTCCAGTGCATCATAGCCGCATTTTAAGGAATGATTACTGACCTGCTGAATGTTATGTACCATTTCCTGTACAGATTTTTTGTCTAATGGTTCATCTGAGGACAGTTTTTTAGTTAACTGGTCTAACATAAATTCCTGATACTGAATCATGTGGAATTGACAGTTCAAGGCCCTAGCTGAAAGAGTAGCAGAAGTGTAAACTTTTTTACCCCATCTCTCTAAGGCCCTAGATTCCCTTTCAGAGAGGAGAGGGTTTTTGGTAGAGGTAGCTGCTACAGCCTTGGGTCCCTGGGAGATAGTTTCAGGGTCAGCCAAAGGGGCCTTATACAAATGATAATGTGTGTCCGGAACCCTGTAGTACCTATCGGGCTTAGCAGGGGCCGGAGGAAGAGAATCAGGAGCAGTACAAGCATCATTAAAAGCATCATCCACAACAGTAAGTACTGGAGGTATGGCTAAAGGTCTATGCTGTGGCAAATGCAAAAAGGTTCTAAGCCTTTTCCTAGAGTCTGAAAAATCCTGGCCCTGCCATTGAAATTGTTCCCTCATAGCATGCAAGGTTTCCCCAAAAGAAAATTCCTCAGGCGGAGAGGCAGAAGGAATGGACTCTTCTGCATCAGAGTCCTAATAAGGAGAAAAAGGGGTCTCTGGAGGGTTAGAAATATCTGATTCATCATAGGAACCATCTGAAGAAACTGTCTCAGGGGGCTCTACTCTAGTCCTCTTCTCTGGAGGTGGGTGAGAGGCCCTGTCTGGATGTGGTTGGGATCCCCGGATCAAAGAAATGAGATCCTCCGCTAGACTAAGCATTTGCGAACTAGAACTGGGCCTGTGAGAGGGGGTCTTAGCAGGCACAGTTTTGGTAGTTTTTGCTGCTTTAGCCCTGGCAAAGGCCTTAATCGACATGGATGCAGGAGGCCTAGCAGCTCCACGCAGGGTAGAAATATCCAAAGGGATAGTATCAGATAAATCCTGTGAACCTGCAGGAGCAGGTGGGATTTCAGTAGCAGATTCAGCCAAGCTGGATGAGGCCTTGGTAAGAGGTAAGTTTTCGGCCGAAGGAAGAACCGTGGACTCTGTTTCAGCCGAAACCGAGACACTCGGTTATTTAACCGCGGTTTCGCCGAACCGCGGACCGCGAGTGTCGGTCCTTTTCCTTGCGTTTTTTAGAAATTTGCGAAGTCGGAGGATCCGACGGCATAATGTAAGCAAAAGCAGAGCCGAAAAACTCTTCAGCAAATTCCGACCGACGTCTAAGCGTCCGTCGGTTGAAAGAAGCACAGGCTAGACAAGCTGCTACGTCGTGGTCTGGGCCTAAGCAAGGCAAGCAGTAAGAGTGGAAATCTTTATGAGGTATTTGTTTCCCACAATTTAAACAATTATTCACTTTTTCTGACATCGGCTGAGGCAAGAAAGAGTCCCCAACGGGGTACTTAGCTTTTTAGAAGTCTTCGGTACTTGTAATAGTAATCTTCTGGTTCTGACCGACCGGCACTTGCGAACAGCTTCTGCTTCGGGCGCCACGCGGCAAGAAAGACGGAGGAAAATGGCGTCGGCCGATGCCTTTATACCCGAAGAACTGCAGCTATGACGTCGGGTGAAGTGCGACACCAGCCGAGGCCAGACCCAGACTTTGGAATCCGGCCGACCAAAGGGCTGCCTGACGACAGGACAACCCATTTGTAAGGACTGCAGATGCATCCTTGAAGGACATCGTTGTGGTCTGGGCCTAAACAGGTGACGCAGTAAGAATGAAAATCTCTGTGAGGTATTTGCTTTCCACAGGCAAGACAATTGTTAACTTTTTCTGACATTGGTTAGAGCAAGAAAAAAGGATCCCCAACGGGGTACTTAGCTTTAGAAGACTTCAGGCTTGAAACTCGAAAAACGAAAGTTTCAGAAAGCGGCCGACCGGCACTTGCGGACTGCTTCGGGCTCCCACACAGCAAGAAAAGCTGACGTAATGGCATTGTCTGCATGTTTTATGCCCCTGACGTCCTGACATCATGGAAGAGGCGACAGCATCCGACGCAGAAATCCCAAAACAAGAAGTTATGTACTCACCATAATGTTCAATGTATGTAGTCCATCTCGCCTCACATTCTTACCCGTGGGTTCGGAGCCGAACTTCGGCTGTTGACCCCTGATTGAAAAGCATGGAGAGAAATTCCAGAACTGAAGAAATTGGAGCTGCATAAGGATCAATTTGTCTTGCATGAGTCAAGATGGCGAATCTTTTCCATTTACTGGAATAAATCTTTCTGTTCGAAGGCTTATGGTAAAAAGACAGAATACGAACCACTTCCTGAGAAAAATGATGAAGCCTGACTAGTGATGGAACTGGAGTAGCCAGGCTGTCAACTGGAGGGTCTGAAGAGAGGGATGGAACTGCCCTGACATATGCGTCAGTAGATCTGGCTGTGGGTCCAGAATCCAGGGGTCATCCATGAGATAGGGATGGAGAAAGGGGAACCAAATTTGACGAGGCCAGTGGGGAGCAATCAGAATCACTCTGCTTCCCAAGGATTGCGGTTTCTGAATAACCTTTGTCAGCAGAAGAACAGGCAGGAAGGCATAAAGTAGACTGGAGGGACAATCATGAACTGCAGCGTCCCTGGGGGACTCCCCCCTGAGGGGAGATAAGGGTGAAGTAGCTACTGCACTTGGTATTGAGGGGACTGGCAAATAGGTCGCAGCAAGGCTGACCCCATCTGCGGAAAATCTGCTCCGCAACCTGACTGTTCAGGGACCACTCGTGAGGCATCAGAATAGCTCTGCTCAACCTGTCGGCGATCACATTGGACTTCCCAGAATGTGCGTTGCTACAAGAAAATTTTGAGAAGACACTGCCCACTGCCACACTCGAATGGCCTCTCTGCAAAGGGGATACAACTTGGTTCCTCCCCGTTTGTTCAGATACCATACCACTGACATATTGTCTGAGTGGATTGCAATTGTCCCGAGAGGAAGAAAGCTCTGAAGTTCTTGCAACGCTACTAGCACTGCTCTCATCTCCAAGATATTGATATGCAGATGTATCTCGTGTTACTGCCATGTGCCTTGTACTGTCCTGCCGAGATACTGCCCCCCCACCCAATCTGGGAGGCATCCGTGGTCACTGTGGCAACAGGAGGGGATGGGACAAAGGGCTTTCCCGCATTGAGGTTGCTGGTGTGAAGCCACCAGCGTAGCTCTTGCTTGCACTTGTCTGTGATCATTATAAGATGAAAAAGCTGAAGATGTTGCAAAGACCACTGGGTGAAGAGCAGCCACTGAAGGGGCCTCATGTGTAGCCTCGCAAGAGGAACCAGCATAATTGTTGCAGCCATCGTCCCTAACAATTTGAGAACCATTTTTGCCTTTACTTTTTTCAGAGGGAGCAACGCGTATACCTGTTGTTGCAAACCCTGAATCCTTTCTTGTGGTAAAAACGCCCTCATAAGCACGGTGTCTAACTCGGCGCCTATAAAGGTTGCATGCTGCGAGGGCAACAAGACAAACTTTTCCCAGTTTAGAGTGATACCCAGTTGTTGACACAGTTTGACAGTGGCGTCTCTGGTCTGTAGTAGCAGATGCCTGGTGGTGGCAGAAAGGAGCCAGTCATCCAGGTATGGAAACACTTGGAATCCCTGACGTCTCAAGTCAGCCGTCACTACTGCCATGCATTTGGTGAACACCCTGGGGGCTGTAGTGAGACCTAAGGGCAGGGCACGAAATTGAAAATGACTGGCTCCCAGCCAGAAGCGTAGATGACTTCTGGATGCCCTGTCCATCTTTATATGGTAGTAAGCATCCTTGAGGTCGATGGAGCACATCCACACTTCCTTTTCCCAACAATGGAAGAATAGATTGCAATGTGACCATTTGGAACTTGGACTTCTTCACGTGGAGGTTCAACCGGCTGAGATCCAAGATGGGTCTCAGGTCCCCTGTTCTTTTTGGCACCAAAAAGAATCTGGAGTAAGTCCCTAATCCGATCTGGTCTGAGGGGACTTGCTGGATGGATCCTTTTTCTAGCAGCGTTATAACCTCTGAAGCTGCAGAATCCCTTTGATTGGGTGGAACATCTGGGATTCTTTTGATCAGTGGGGGAGGAGAAGAGAAGGGAATGTGATATCTTCCGGAAACTATTTTTAATACCCACTGGTCCTGGGTGATGTCTTGCCAGGCTTCTGGGTATAGTGAAATGCGACCCCCGACTGGCTCCAGAGATGCGCAGTCGGGCCTACCATTAGGAGCGCCGGTAGGGAGAACCACAAAAGGAGTCATGGTCTCCCTGGTTACGTGGGCCTCCTCTGCCTCTAGGGCGGCATCTACCCGAGTTACCACCCCCTCCCCTGCCTCTGGAGGGGGAATCACTTTGTGCGTCATGAAAAAACCTCTGCGATTTCTTGAACCACATTTTCCCACTCTTCTGGACTTTAGGATAAGGTCTAGAACGCATGGAAAAATGGACTGCCACAGTAGACAGAATGGTTCCCTCTTGCTCGCACCTAGTGAGAGTGTCCTTCACCTTGGTTCCGAACAATGAAAAACCATCAAACGGGGTGTTGGTGAATGCAGACTTGAAGGCCTCTGGGAAATTACAGAGGCACATCCAGGAGTGCCTCCTGAGAGAAACACTGGAACTCGCTCTTTCGGCTGCGTAAGAGATCAGCCTCATGGAGGAGTTAGCAATAGACTTTAGGGTAGACATCTGAGCATTGACGTTCTGAGCCACAGCGTCAGAAGTGTTACCCTGCAGGGAACCTCCAGGAGATTTCTTTGGAGCTGTGTAAAATGTGACAAGTAATTCAGCGACCGCAGAGTAAAGGCCGCTGAAGAACACATACACTTCCCATACCGGTCCATGGTCCTAGACTCCTTGTTAGGGGGATGGATGGTAGATGAAGTCTCAGCCAGTTCCTTCTTGGTGGCCGCTGCCACCACCATGGCATATACTGGAATGCCCTTTGTGAGAAACTGTCAGCAGGGGCGGACAGAAATTTGTTGGGTCTCCTGAGGACTGGTTTCACAGTGTCAGTGGTTTCCCACACCCTTCGACAACCCAAATCCTGGAGTTCAAAGGGTGGAGAAACCCAGGAGGCGGAGGGTTGAGCCCCAAAGGCCTTCAGGAACACAGACTCCTCAGAGGGGGGTTTGGAGGGCTAGTTGCCTCTCTGCTTCAAGATCTCTAGGATATCAGCAAAAGAGATATCCTCCGAGGATGACTTGGGGGACCCCTCGGATTCCTCGAGGTCAGTGTCCAATGTGAGAGACTGATGTCCTTCAAGAATGCAACTGCAGTCCTTACATATGGGTTGTCCTGCCTCAGGCAGCCCTCGGTCGGCCGGATTCCAAAGTCTGGGTCCGACGGCTGATGTCGCCTCCCGACGCCAGAGAGGCTGGGGTATAAAAGCATCAGCCGACGCCATCTTCCTCAGTCTTTCTTGCCGCTGCCGAAGCAGAAGCAGTTCGCAAGTGCGGTCGGTCAGCTCCTGTGTTTTACGATCCAAGTCATCAAAAAGCAAGTACCCCATTGGGGATCTTTTCTTGCCTCAGCCGATGTCAGAAAAAACTGAAAAGTTAATAACGGTTTGTCTTGTGGTAAACAAATACCTCATAAGGATTTATTCTTACTGCCTCCTGCCATGGCCCAGACCACGACGCTCGGCCTGTGCTGCCTGTGCTTGCTTCAATAAGCGCACCTCAGGCGGGCAGAGTTTGCTGAAGACTTTTTTGGCGACAAATTCTCCTATACCATGCCGTCGGAACAACCGACACCTCATATTTCCAAAAAAAAGGAAGGACCGGGACCGACATCCTCGGCCCGCGACTTCCACCGACACCACGCCAAAAATTACCGCGAGTGCATCGGTCTCTTCTGAGGTGGTTGTTCCACCGCTCCGGACCGACGACACCGCTTTACCGATCACTCCGGCCCCAGAGCCTGCGCCGGTGCTTGATTTTCCTCCAGACTCTGAAGCCCAAGATTTGCCTGAGACCATACCAGTGGACAAGGTTACTCCAGCACGTGGGGCAGCTAGGCCCCCTATGTCTAGGTCTATCAAGGCCTACACACGTGCTAAGGCTGCTAGCCAGGCTAAGTCTCACCCTCCTAAAGCTCTGCCACAGCCCACTACTGATAAACAAATCATGTCTTTAGCTGCAGATTTAATTTCTTTAATCAGAGGCTCCCAGGCCCATCCTGACAGAGGATCTCAGCCACCTTCTGACAAAAGGCCCAGGGTTGAGCATACAGACACCCTTTCTTCAGATGAAGCCTCTGGTGACTCTGATCACTCAGATACCCAGGAAGAGTCCATCCACGCCTACGAGGATTCAGATGCAGAGGATTCTATCCCCTCTGCCTGTCCTCCTGAGGATATTTCTTTTGGGGAAATTCTCCACTCCATGAGAGAGCACTTCAGTGGCAAGGCCAGGAATTCTCCGATTCCAGGAAACGGCTTTGTACCTTCCTTAAGCTACCCCAACACAGGCCTTTAGCTATCCCTCCAGTGCTAGATGTTCTGGATGATGTGTACTCAGATTCGAGTGCTTCTCCTGATTCTCTCCCCCCTGCTCCTGTCAAGCCGGACAGATACTACAGGGTCCCTGAAACTCACAAACATTTCTTTAAGGCCCATGCTGTTGATCTAGAAACAATTTCCCAGGGGCCCAAAGGGGTAACAACATCCACGGCCAAGAATCCTTTGCCCTCAGACAGGGAAGCTAGGTCCTTGGAGAGGTGGGGCAAAAAATTTTATACCTCAACCACACTGGCCATGAGAGCCCTCAATTGCCTTTTTCATATGTTTCAGTATCAGGATTTCTTGATGGATGATTTGTAGAAAAAGTTAGCCTCTCCTGAGCCTTTAGATAGAAAGGCCTTGCAGGATGTGGTTCACAACACACAGCAGGTTAGCAATCATTTTCTTCAGTGTGGATATGATGCATTGGAAGCTTCATGTAGGGCAGCTATGACAGGGGCCGTCATACGTAGACATGCATGGTTAAAAGAACAGCCATTACCAGATCATGTTAAAGCAAAGCTTCTAGATGCACCTCTGGAAAAGCACAAGCTATTTGGTACTAATGCTCAGGATATGTTGAAATCAATTGAGGAAAAGGCTAAATCAGTGCAAACAGTCAAGGATTTCCTCCAGGTTCAGTCTCCTAGGTTCAGCAGGAATTGGCCTTCTAAGAACTGGTCCTTTCGGACACTGACAAGTTTCAAAGGGAAAAACAGGCGCCGAGGAAGAGGGCAATACAGAGGCTCCTACAGGGGCGCCAATGGCAACCGACTATAGAGAGGTGGCAGGGACTTCCCCTGCCCCACAGGGACAATCACAATGACTTGCCTTTGACGCCGCCGACCAAGGCTCAAAGAGAAGCACCTTTAGGCGGAAAATTACCCTTATTTTCAAAAAATTGGCACATTTTAACAAAGGACAAATGGATTCTGGACATAATAGACCAAGGCTACAGGTTCCACTTCCATACTTTACCAACAAGACAAGGCATGCCAAACCTGCCACAAAATCAAAGGGCAGAGGCATTCGAACAAATTTCAAGCTGAGACAAATCAAAGCAATAGAAAAGGTTCCTCCTCAGGAACAAGGCCAGGGATTTTACTCAAGACTATTCCTTGTTCCAAGAAAAGAAAAGCAATGGAGACCTATACTGGACTTGTCCGCTCTAAACACTTTTCTCATTGTACCAAAATTCAAAATGCTGACGCTACAGCAACTCCTTCCCATGCTGGGCAAGGGGTCTTGGCTGGTTACTCTGGACCTCAAGGAGGCATACCTGCATGTCCCAATCAGACACAGTTGCAGAAGATACCTCAGATTTCTTGCAGGGTCAGAGCATTATCAATTCTCAGCATTGCCTTTTTGGCTTATCTACTGTGCCCAGAGTATTCACGAAATGCCTGGCATCAGTAATTGCACACTGCAGACTCCAGGGGATACAAATATACCCTTACCTGGACGACTGCCTTATACAAGCGGACAGCAAGCAAGCCTTGACAAAAAAACTTGAATTATGTCATTCACTTACAACAGGCTTTGGGATACACAGTCAACTTACAAAAATCAAGACTACTGCCATCCCAACAAATAACTTTTCTAGGAGCCAAACTAGACACAGAATCACAAATGGCTTACCTCACAGAAGAGAAGCAAGAACAATTACTTCAAGAGCCTAGCAAAGCTCACCCAGATGACTGCAGGGAAAATCCTGCAGGCCCTGGGTTTCATGGCATCTTGCATACTACTGATTCCACTGGCAAGACTACACATGAGAAAACTACAATGGTACCTAAAAAGTTTATGGTCTCAACATAGCCACAACTTAGAAGCAATTATCCCACTCATCCCATGTCTACAAAGGGAATTTTTGTGGTGGGCCCAAGCAAGCCAGTTAAACAAAGGTATGCCTTTCAACAAGCCTCAAACAAGCCAAACCATTACAACAGACGCCTCAGACCATGGATGGGGGGACGCACATGGAGGGCAGATGTATTCAAGGGCAATGGACTCCCCAGGAAGTACATCTGCACATCAATCAAAAAGAGATGTTAGCAGTAATGCATGCAATCGAGGCCTTCGGAAAATATTTTCAGCAAGGTCATCTACTAATAAAGACAGACAACACCACTGTTATGTGGTACATAA
This sequence comes from Protopterus annectens, assembly GCF_019279795.1. NCBI lineage: Eukaryota > Metazoa > Chordata > Ceratodontiformes > Protopteridae > Protopterus > Protopterus annectens. Next base: position 1,741,543,524 of record NC_056739.1, on the reverse strand, counting down.
ACAAGCAGGGAGGTACTCATTCTTACCCCCTTTGCAGACTAACAATGACTCTTTGGGAAAAAACCCTGAAACTGAACATACAGCTACAATCCCAGTTTGTTCCAGGCAGGGACAATGTTCTAGCGGACAGTCTAAGCAGAGACATCCTGGATCCACACGAATGGATGTTGCATCCAGACATTTTTGCACAAATAACTTCTGCATGGGGGAGGCCGGACGTAGACCTCTTTGCCTCCCACCTCAATCATCATCTGAAAAGGTTCTGCTCGAGGTCACACCATCCACAAGCCTGGAAAACAGATGCTCTCTCATTCAGCTGGAACTCTCTAACAATCTTTGCATTCCCACCTCTACCATTGATGACCAAGGTGTAACTGAAGATCAAAGCAGAGCAACCGAAAGGCATCTTAATAGCTCCAGATTGGCCAAGACAGCACTGGTATCCATTACTAAGGAGCATAACTTGCACCAAACTGTGGACCCTTCCTCTATGGTCTCCACGCTTGACTCAGCACAATTACAGGACGGTTCATCCCAACCTGCAAACTCTGCAGCTGCCAGCTTGGAGGGTCCCATGATTTCTCCCCATATCTCTCTCTCTCTAAGGAAGTTCAACAGATATTATTAGAAGCGCGCAGACCTTCCACCAGAAAAGCTTATTCAGCCAAATGGAAGAGATTCAGCATCTGGAATACCAACAAGGGACAGGATGCATCAGTAATGAACATCCCACAGATATTGGAATACTTGGCAAACATGCTGCATAATGGACTTTCCTATTCTTCCATATAAATACACGCTTCAGCAATTTCAGCAAGATACAACACTGATCCACCTGTGTTCTCACATCCTTTGCTAAGACAATTTCTAAGAGGGGTAAAGAATATCAAACCTCCCAGAAAACCACCAGTGCCTGCATGGGACCTCAATTTCGTGTTGGAAAAATTAACTCTTCCTCCCTTTGAACCAGCAGCATCTGCAGAATTGCAATTGCTTTCCTGGAAAACAGTTTTCCTGTTGGCAATAACCTCAGCAAGAAGAGTTTTGGAGATACAGGCCCTCATGGCAGTACCTCGATTCCTCATTTTTCATCAGGACAGGGTTTCTTTAAGAACCAATCCTTCTTTTATGCCAAAAGTGATATCCAGGGTGTCTTTAAATCAAGCAATTCACCTGCCTACTTTCTTCCCCAGTCCTCAAAATAAAGGGGAAAAGCTGCTGCACACTTTGGACATTCACAGACAACTACGCTACTACTTGGACAGAACAAAGGCCAACAGAAAGTCTGACCAACTATTTGTAGCTTACGCCCCTGGACTGCAAGGAAAAGCAATTTCCAAACAAACAATTTCAAAATGGATTGGACATTGCATCCGATTCTGTTATTCTTTCCATGGAAAGGGTGTGCCAGTCAATGTCAGACCACACTCCACCAGAGCCACAGCCACCTCCACAGCCTTCCTAAGAGGGGTGGCTACAAAGGACATTCTAGAAGCTGCTACATGGAGCTCCATGCATACATTCTCCAAGCACTACAACCTCCCTTTATATTCCAGATCCCGAGCAGGCTTTGCTTCGGCAGTTCTGCAGGGCATTTTAGCTACACCATCCTTATCTTAGAGCCTACCACCCCCAGCTTGGCTATGGTATTCAACCCATATGTAAGGACTGCAGTTGCATTCTTGAAGGACATAGTACAGTTTTGTACCTACCATAAATGTAGATGTCCGATAGATATGCAACTGCAGTCAGGTTTCCCTCCCTCCTACCCCTCTGTGTATTGGGTCCACTTTCCTCTTTTTATACTTAGCTGGGGATATCCGTTATGGTGTATCTGTTTATTACTATTGTGTATGTCTGGAATTTTTTTATCCAGTTCTAATTTTAGCCTTCCTTGGAGAGCACCTGGCATCTGGGGCAAGAAACACTGAGGAAGATGGCGTCGGCTGATGCTTTTATACCCCAGCCGCTCTGACGTCGGGGAGGAGGCGACATCAGCCGGACCCAGACTTTGGAATCCGGCCGACCGAGGGCTGCCTGAGGCAGGACAACCCATATGTAAGGACTGCAGTTGCATATCTATCGGACATCTACATTTATGGTAGGTACAAAACTGTACTTTCCTGGCAGTCTATGTGCTTCCTCTTGCACGTTCTTTTTCTGGGTGGCTCCTCAGGCAAAAACTCTGGGGGGCCTCACAAAATTGGAGACCACTCATGGAGGTATTCTGAGGCCTTGGGTCTCTGCTGTCCAAGGATAGGGGCGATCAGAGACTGATACTGGAGCTGGAGGAGGTAGTGTGTCAGTGCTGTATGATGCAGCTGAGGACCTGGCCAGCACGCTCCACATGACCTCGAAAGCTGGTCCCCCCGGCTCCAAAGATCGACCAACCGTGGAAGACCTCTGAGCAAAAGGGACAAGGTCCAAATCAGAAGCAAAGGTCAGGCTCACCTGAGCCGAAGCACCGAGAGAGAGGCTAGGAGCCGAAGAGCGTTCCGAGACTCCCCCCTCTCGTCCGACCGAGGAACCATGAGTCCTGGACCCCATGGATGGAGCCGACTGGGTCGGAGCTGAGATCGGAGCTGATAAGCCAGTATGGGCTATCGGAGCCGACCTAGAAGCATCAGACGGCGCCAACCACTCTGGCTCCAAAGGCGGAGATTTGCTCGGAGGATCTATCGATGATGGATGGGCGACGGGTTCTGGAGCTGAGGAGCCTAAAGCAATTTAGCCAGCACAGGTGATTGAAGCAGTCTCTGCACCACTCTATCCACATCCACATCAGAGAGAGTCCTGGAGCACCTAGAGGACAAGGTAGGAGAACTAGACCTCCTCTCAGAAGGAGACCTGCGAGGAGCAGAAACCTATCTAAAAACTGGAGACCGGCTCCGAACTAGTATCTCCGTCACCGTCTCCGAGAGGCTGGGAGCCGATGTAGGTTCTGTCAATTCACCAACTTCCTTCGGCACCGAAGACAGAGGAGCAGAGGAAGGCACAGTAGACTTAGTAACTTTCTCCGGAGGCTCTGATAAGACTGACGGAGCCGGAGATCGTTTTTTGCTTTGGAGGTTTTGTCTCTTTTAGAGGGAGAAGACTTAGCACTAGAAGACCTCTCCAAATCTTCCTCGAAGGTGGGGGGGGGGGGGGTTCAGTAATCCCTTCAGAATTAGTTTGTTCTTCCTTTCTTGAAGAACATGAGGGCTGAATGCTTGACAGAACGCACAAGACTCCTGGAGGTGGAATGCCCCCAAACAATAAACACACACAGAGTGCCCATCAGTAATCGACATCTTATACCCACATTTACTACATTTCTTGAAGCCCGAAGGCTTATGTTCTTTTGTATCCTTGGACATGATCGGCAAGACACTAGACACAACAGCCAAACCGACACCAGCAACGAAGTGCGGGAACTAGACTCTAAATAAACTGCAGACACCACACAATGCCCTCTAACTCAAACGGCCCTGACAGGAAACAAGGGAAGGACTAGGTCCCCTAACTTAAACGGCCCTAGCCCGGAGGGATAGGGAACCCAAAAAAACAAAACGAACACAGAAGGGAAACAGATAACAAATGGAGGACTAGGTCCTCTAACTGAAACGGGCCTAGCCCGTTGGGAGATAGCTAACAGGATACCAAGACAAATACTAAGACAAATTCCATGAAAGGCCGCACAAAAAAGCTTCCACAAACCAACACACACACCTAGCTATGAAAACAGCTTTTGGAGCAACAAATTTAGTCAAAGAAGATGAAAAGTTATACTTAGCCACAGCCAAGAGCAAGACCACGTCTGAGCTTTATGAGCGGCAAACAAGATCTGGGGAAAGGGAGCAGTGCAGCCTGGGATACATCTTAGCCTAGCCAATTGAAAGACTTCGAGCTAGAGTATGGCCGAGTCATAGCCGAGGTTCGGCTCCGAACCCATGGGTAAGAATGTAGGCGAGATTGGACTACATAACATCTCTGGTATTCGGGCCGACTGAGGGCTACCTGCAGGCAGATAACCCAAGTGTGATGATTGCAACAGTGAAACACGAAGAACATCTAGTGCAAGCTATGAGGCCAAGCACCCTGGGGCAGATGGCCACTGTTACAGAGAGAAAAAGAGAGACCGATAACTCTAATATTGCTTGAACAAACTGAGGGGATCTTTTCTATCAGCAGGCTGACTTGACAAGAATGAGTGTCTAGCATACAACCTGTGAACTTAAGGCATTAGGATGGAACTAGCTGTGACTTTGCAAAATTAACTGCTGTATCCAAGGGCTACAACAGAAGAAGCAGAGAATGACAGGATGTTCATCGTGCATACAGCTGCAGTCATAACAGATGGGTTCTCCTGCCATCAGGCGGGTCCTCGGTCGGCCGAATTCCAAAGTCTAGGTCCGGCGCCGGTTGTCGTCGCTTCTTCTCTGACGTCAGTGCGACGGGGTATAAAGGAACCAGCCGACACCATTTTCTTCAGTCTTTCTTGCCGCGCGGTGCCCGAAGCAGAAGCAGTTCGCAAGTGCCGGTCGGCCAGCTCCTGAGATTACGAAAATTTGGAAACCGAAGTCTTCTTAAAAGCTAAGTACCCCGTTGGGGAAACCTTTCTTGCCTCAGACCGATGTCAGACAAAGTTAATAATTGTATTTCTTGTGGGAAGCAAATACCGCATAAGGATTTTCATTCCCTCTGTATACCTTGTTTAGGCCCAGACCACGACGTCTCGGTCTGTCGCTTTTGTGCTACATTCAACAAACGCACTATTAAGCGTCGGGCGGATTTCGCCCAGCATTATTTTGGGAAAGCATTTAACTATACTATGTCATCAGATACGCCGACTCTGGTTTTGTCTAAAAAACGCAAAGACAAGGACCGGCACACGAGGTCCGCGACCTCTACAGACACCACGCCAAAGCCGACTACACGTGGTCCGGTTCTCAGCGAGGCGCCTACGCAGCCCCTGACTACTGACGACACTTCTTTGACATTGTCTCCTGTGCCCAAGGTCGCAGGCTCCTCGACCCACACCCCGACTACAGATACCGAAGCCACTCTTGGCGTTGAAACTCAGAATGTGGACAGGTCCACCTCCACTCAAGGTGTCTTCAGACCTTCCTCTTCTTTCTCCATCAAGGCTTTCACAAAGTCTAAAGCAACCATGCACTCTAAGAGACCAGCTACACAGGGCCCATCTCCAGGCCCCATGCCTAAGAAACAGATGCTTAAAATGGCTGAGGATTTAATTACTCTTATCGGAGGTTCTCAGCCCCCACCGGACAAAAGGCCCAGAGTGGTGGAAGATTCTCCCTCCTCTGATCAGGGCTACATTATTTCAGAGCACTCTGATGATCAGGAACATTCTTACTCCCCTTTTGAAGACTCTGATGCGGAGGAGTCCATCCCTTCTGTATCCCCCCCCTGAGGATTACTCATTTGGAGAAACTTTGCATACCTTAAGGGAACACTTCCACTGGGAAGGCCAAGATTATTCAGATTCCAAGAAAAGGCTCAGGGAATTTCTATTGCTACCTCAGCACAGGCCTCTGGCTATACCTCCTGTCTTGGACATCCTAGATGATGTTTACTCGAGGCCTACCTTAACCTGGACTCTCTACCTCCAGCTCCAGTTAAGCCTGACAGGTACTACAGGGTTCCTGACTCACACCAATTTCTATACAAAAGCCATGCTGCTGACCCAGAAACCATCTCACAGGGCCCCAAGGGAGTTAAGGCCTCCATTGCTAAAAATCCATTGCCTTCCGAGAGAGATTCCAGATCCTTAGAAAGGTGGGGAAAAAAGGTATATACCTCGGCTACCTTATCCATGAGGGCCTTAATCTGTCAGTTTCATATGCTAAAATACCAACAGTTTTTGTTATCACAATTGAAAAGTAAAATGTCACAACCTGAACATCCAGACTTGAAGGAGTTGCAGGATTTGATGCATAGTGCAGAACAAGTGGGTAAGCATACCTTACAATGTGGTTTTGATGCTCTAGAGGCCTCATGAGAGCTGCTGTCAGTCATATGTAGGCATGCCTGGCTCAAGGAACAAGCCTTGCCTGATCATGTCAAAGCTAAGTTACTAGATGCCCCTCTTCAAAAGGATGTAGTATTTGGGCTAATGCTGAGGAGGTATTAAGGAAAATGGAGGAAAAGGCTAAATCAATGCAAACTGTGAAAGAATTTCTACAGGTTCAACCCCCACGTTTTAGTAGAAATTGGCCTTCCAAAAACTGGTCCTATCCTGCCACAGACAGACCTCAAAGAGGCAGATACAGGCGCCCGAGGGGCAGAGGACAATCCCAAGGATCATTTAGAGGCAGACAATGGCAAGCTCCTACACAAAGAGGTGGTGAGGACAACTTGCAATCTTTCAGAAAGCAAACCCAATGACTTTCCCTTTGCATGCCAACCAGGTCTCAAATGGCAGCCCCCTTAGGAGGAAAGCTGGCATTATTTTCAAAAAATTGGCATATTGTCACAAAGGACAAATGGATCCTGGACATTATAAACAGAGGCTATAAATTCCATTTTCACACCCTTCCAAAAATGAGAGGCATGCCAAACCTGCCACACAATCAAAGGGCAGAGGCACAAAGGCAAATTACAGAGCTCATAAACATGAAAGCTATTCAAGAGGTACCTACGCCCGAACAAGGTCAAGGTTTTTATTCCAGGCTATTTCTGGTGCCAAGAAAGGGAAAAGATTGGAGACCTATTTTGGACATATCCATCCTAAACACATTTCTACTCGTACCAAAATTCAAGATGCTCACTCTACAGCAACTTCTTCCCATGCTGGGCAAGGAGTCTTGGCTGGTAACATTGGACCTCAAGGAGGCATACCTGCATGTCCCAATCAGACAAAATTGCAGAAGGTACCTCAGATTTCTTGCAGGTTCAACCCATTATCAATTCTCTGCATTGCCCTTTGGCTTATCTACTGCCCAGAGTATTCACGAAATGCCTGGCATCAGTAATTGCCTACTGCAGACTTCAAGGGATACAAATATACCCCTATTTGGACGACTGCCTGATCCAAGCGGACAGCAAGCACATTCTTCTGAAACATCTGGCTTATGTAATAATGTTATTGAACTCTCTGGGATACACAGTCAACAAAAATAAATCAAGGCTGATACCCTCTCGGAAGATAATTTTCCTGGGTGCCAATTTGGACACAAACACCCAGATGGCCTACCTCACGCCAGAGAAGCAGGGGCAACTAATTCAATACTTCAGAACACTAGCAAATTACACCAGGCTGACTGCAAGGAAAATCCTGCAGGCTCTGGGATTCATGGCATCTTGCATCTTACTAATCCCATGTGCAAGGCTGCATATGAGGAAACTACAATGGTACCTGAAAAACATATGGTCTCAACACAGCCACAGTTTGGAAACAATAATACCACTAATTCCATGTCTTCAAAAGGAATTTCTGTGGTGGACTCAAGCATGTCAAACAAACACAGGTCTTCCATTCATCAAGCCTCAAGCAAATCAAGTCATCACAACAGACGCCTCAGGGCAAATGGTCCCCAAAAGAAAAGCACCTGCACATCAATCAAAAAGAAATGCTAGCAGTAATAAATGCTATTATAGCTTTCAAGGACCTTCTGCAACCAGGTCAACTAATGATAAGAATGGACAACACCACAGTTATGTGGTACATAAACAAGCAGGGAGGAACACATTCTTACCCCCTATGCAGACTGGCCATGTCACTTTGGAACATGGCCATGGAATTACAAATGGAACTACAAGCACAGTACTTGCCAGGCAAGGAAAACACGCTGGCAGACAACCTAAGCAGGAATATGACAGATCCACACGAATGGAAATTGCATCCAAAAGTTTTTACAGAAATAATCCAAGAATGGGGAAGGCCAGACATAGATCTCTTTGCCTCCCACAAAAATCATCAATTGACAAAATTCTGCTCAAGGATCTTCCATCCAAAGACCTGGAGAGTGGACGCTCTCTTTCAGTTGGACATCAATGACAGTTTATGCCTTCCCACCTCTTCCTCTGCTGCCCAAAGTTCTATTGAAGACCAGAGCTGACAGACAAAAGATGATTCTCATTGCTCCGGACTGGCCAAGGCAACACTGGTACCCACTCCTGAGGAGCCTGACACATTCCCCACCATGGACCCTGCCTCTAATGCCTCTTCTTCTGACTCAGCACAGCTTCAAAACTCTTCACAGCCAGCTAAAAACACTCAATCTAGCCGCATGGAAGATTCCTTAGCATCACAACAGGCCCTACTCTCCAAGGAGGTGCAGGATGTCATTTTGGAGGCCAGAAGGCCATCAACTAGAAAAGCTTACTCCATAAAATGGAAAAGTTTTGTGTCTAGAATGAGAAAAAGGGCCAGGATCCTGGAAAACTGAATTTACCTCAAATACTACAATATTTGGCTGAACTGCTAAGCAGTGGACTTTCTTTCTCCTCCATCAAAATCCATGCCTCAGCCATTTCTGCAGAATACAACACTGATCCACCTTTATTCTCTCACCCTCTCTTAAGACAGTTCCTCAGAGGGGCTAAGAATTTAAGACCTCCAAGGAAACAACCAATACCTGCTTGGGATCTTAATTTCATTCTGGAAAACTGACCTTGCCTCCCTTTGAGCCAGCTGCCTCATCAGATTTGCAATATTTGTCCTGGAAAACAGCTTTCCTTCTGGCTATCACCTCAGCTCGTAGAGTTTCAGAACTACAGGCTCTCATGGCTGTCCAGCCTTTTATCATCTTCCATCAGGACAGAGTTTCCTTATGAACCAACCCGTCCTTTATGCCTAAAGTGGTATCCAGGGTAGCTTTAAATCAGGCCATACATTTACCTACCTTTTATCCTAATCCTCAAAACAAAGGGGAGAGATTACTACATTCCTTGGACATCCACAGACAACTGCGTTATTATTTGGACAGAACAAAGCCTTTCAGAAAATCAGAACAGCTCTTTGTGGCCTATGCAGTAGGAGCTCAAGGAAAGCCAATTTCCAAACAGACAATCTCAAAATGGATAGCCCACTGCATACGTTTTTGCTATTCCTTTCATGGCAAAACTGTACCTACAGGCATTAGAACTCATTCCACCAGGGCCACAGCCACCTCTGCAGCCTTTCTCAGAGGAGTTCCTACCAAGGATATTTTGGAAGCAGCCACTTGGAGTTCTGTGCATACCTTTTCCAAGCACTACAACCTACCATTATACTCCAAATCTAGAGCAGGCTTTGCCACTGCAGTCTTGCAGGGCATTTTGGCTCCTCCTAGTTCCACCTAGTGCCTACCACCCCTTTCTTAGCTTTGGGATTCTACCCATCTGTTATGACTGCAGCTGTATGCACGATGAACATAGTACAGTTTTGTACCTACCATAAATGTAGATGTTCGAGTGCTAATACAGCTGCAGTCCAGGTTTCCCTCCCTCCTTCCCCTCTTGGGACAGGCCTATAGGCTAACACATCCTCATACAATCTGATTGGGGTATTCATTTATGATGTATTTGCTTGCAACTACTGTATTTTGATTATATTGCACTGCATTATTACACAAATTTATGTATTGCCTTCCTTCTGGGGGCACCTGACATCTGGGGCAAGAAAAACTTAAGAAAATGGCGTCGGCTGGTTCCTTTATACCCCTGTCGCACTGACGTCAGGGAAGAAGCGACGCCGGACCTAGACTTTGGAATTCGGCCGACCGAGGACCCGCCTGACGGCAGGAGAACCCATCTGTTATGACTGCAGCTGTATTAGCACTCAAACATCTACATTTATGGTAGGTACAAAACTGTACTTTGTGGTGATTTTCTCTACTGTAGAAGCAGTGAGAAGACAGTCATCTTTGTGAGGGAACATCTTCAAATCCTGCAGCCTCTGGAATGCTGCCACTGCTGCCATGTATTTTGTGAAGACCCTGGAAGCTGTACACAGACCAAAACACAAGGCTTGGAATTGGAAATGATTATCTCTCACCCTGAAATGTAGATACCTCATTAACTACTCAACAGTCTTAATGTGCAGGTAGGCACCCTGGAAGTCCAAACAGCACATCCAAAATTCAACTGGAAAGACAGGGATGAATCCAACTGCAACATGACCACCTAGAACTTCTGCTTTGGGAAGTACTGATTTCATCCATGTTCGATTCAGAATGGACCTGATGTTCTTTTTTTTAATGATTTTTTAACACTTACTGAAGTATCACGCAAGATAAAAGCAAACAGAAAAATGATATTAACATGTTCCCAGTTAAATACATTATTTTTATTTTTTTATTTATTTAACATTTGTTTACCGGGGAAGTCCAAATGGGCAAGTTTGCGCATTTTCAGTGGAGGCCCAGGGAGAAAAGCTCCACATAATATCAACATAACAGTCAATATTTTAAACAATAGTGAAACAATCAGAGAAGTGATAGTAATAAATCACATAGTAACACATATGATCACAGTTCAAGGTAGTAATAAAGCTAACAGGATCACTTAGTAACACATATTTTGGCAGTTACACTTACTAACAAGAAATCATTCAGTGTAGTAGTGTCTCAGAGATACAATAGACAGTGTCTCCAATATGCCTGTTTGATACTGTAAATTATGCTTAATGTTATACTTACAATCACATTACATACATCACATATGCTACATCAATTGCTCTCTTCCTACCTTCCCTTAAACCCCACTCCATCTCTAGATCATTATTCTGCATGTACTGTTCCCACAACTTCCATTTATTTCTATGTAATTTGCGTACCCCTTTCTAAAGATCCTGCTTCGTTCTTTTATCTCTGTTACGATACTCAATACAGTTGGTTTAGACTATTTCCATCCATTTGTGCATCAACAACACCTTTTTCCATTTTTGAACATGGGGTTGAGGTATAATTTCAGCAGTGACAATCACCTAGAGCCAAGGTTCACACCGAGGGTGGCTAGCACTGCCGGGGCTGTTTTCCAATACCACACACATGCATTGAGGACATCTTAAAGACTTCCGTAAAATCACACAACTGCATCCAGGCATGAGGGCATATGGCTATTCTGGTGCCTGCTGTTCTTGCTGTTCCATCATCTGTGTTGAATAGCAGACGCATTAAGATAATAGAAAGTGAGTTGAGGGTAGATACATGGGATTCCCATTTTTCTGGATATCTGTGGGCAAATTATCCACAAGTGAACTGCTAAGCTCTTTGGTCAATTCTCTCTGGAAGCTTGTGACACGTGCCAGGTAGATGAGCAGCAAGTCCATTTTCCAAATCTGTCCAGAGCTCCAGATTCTCTATTAGGAGATGAACAGACAGAACCTTAATAAGGCCTTACTATGTCTATGCAATTCATATACTGTGTCACAGCTCAAAAGAATCAGTTCCCTAGTTATCACCCATTTGCTAACTCAATATTTCTGACAGAATACTGTGTAAGGAATTTTTGAAGTCTGCCAACTCATTACACTCCCAAAACATATGTTCCCAGTTATCTCTTTCTTTCCCATCACACCTCCAACATTTGTCATCCACCTGAGGAAAATTTCTTTGGAGTCTGCTTGGGGTACAGAAATACCTATGCAAATATTTCCAAGCAAAAACCCTAATTTTTTTAGACTTTGTTGCATAGTTGGGAGCCATACACATTTTCCCATTGTTCCCTTGTAAACTGCTTATCCAAACTCTCTTCCAATCTTAGCTAACCTCCACTGACTGATTCCTATAGCTAGTGTGCAAAATTGTATACATCCTGCTAATTACTACTTTCTTAACAGCAGCTTCTGTTCTAGCTTCAACAAAAAAACTCTGTTCACTTTTTTACTTATGATTCCCCTATCCCTTTCTTTTTGCCTATATTCTGAAATCATTTCTTGGTACAGAAGGCAGTCTTTAGCCTGCAATCCAAATGTCTTCTTGGCCTCTTCCCATTCTATTACTTTTCCCTCTCTAGTTATTTGTTCCCAATACCTTAGTTCCTTGGCTAGTTTTCTCCAGAAAAAAATCCTAGCCCCTTCTTTCCTATTCTCTGCACTCTTAACTGCAGTCATTCCAATCAGTCAAGTCTCATTTCTCTATTAAGGTGCTGGTTTGGTTCTCTGAACACTTTCTGCTACTTTAAGTATAATATTCTGTATGGCTGATGTTATTCTCCTTAAGGACCTGTATCTAAAATCCCACTCTCTCGCTTCTTGAATTTCTCCCATTTCATTATCATTCCTTTCCACTTTGAATTACAGCTTTCTGCTTGTGTTGTGTATATATAGATCCTTTCAAATCAAATAATCCTAAATCACCTTGTTTTATTGGAAGGATCACCTTACCCCACTTGATCCTTGTCGTCTTCTCCTCCCAAGTGAAGTCCTTCAATTCTTTATTAATTATTGTCTACAACTTTTCATCTGTTTGATACAAACATATCTGACCTGTATATAAAACTAAAGGGACTAAAAATATTTTCACTGCTTGTATCTTGCTATACATATCTATAAACAAGAGCTTCCAGTTTCTAAGTTTTTGTATTCTTGTGTATTTATATTCTTGCCACATATCCTTAGTTGCCATAACAGATTATAATCCATACCTCTAAATACTTAATTTTATCTTGTCCCCATAAATACTGGTATTGCTGAACCAATTCATGTGTGGCTGCATAATTTACAGCTATAACCATTATTTTATCTTCATTAATGTTATAGTCCTCATATATCTTCCTAGTTAACCTTATTGTTGTATAAGGGAATGCAAATGCTTCAACTGACTTGCTCATAAAATCCAGACTTACCCCTGTCAAATGCTTTCTCTGCATCAAGAACCACCAACAGCAGCTGTATTTTCTTCCATTCTGCTTCCTTGTATTATTATCATTATTCTGTTAATGTTGTCAAATGTGTGCCTCCTCTCCACAAAACCATACTGATCCATATCTACCGTGGTAACATCTCTGCCATTCTTTTAGCTAGTATAGACAAACACTTTACAATCAATCATGATTTAAACTTGAAATGAGTCTGATGGGACTTTATCGTCTTTAAGTATTTCGGCCATCAAGGCTTTGTTCCATGATGTTGGTGCTTCCCCCTCCTTTTAAAACCTTCCAGATCTTTAACATTTTCTTCCCTCCTAACTTCCAAATTTCCACTGGAAAATCATCTATTCAGGGAGACATTCCTTCAGACTGATTATATGTCACTATTTTTATCTCATCTCCTCCTGTCTCAGCTGTTAATTGTGGAACCTTATCTACGTCTAACTTTGGCAAACTTAAATCATCCATAAATGTTTCCATCTGTGCTCTTTCTTGATTTCCACATTTCTCTGCTTTATATAAATTTTAATAACATTTCCAAAATATCTCCAATACCTCTACAGGATCTCTGGCTATGTTTTCTTGTTACAGCCACCCCAAGTCTGGCAACAACACTTTCTACCTTCTATTGCCCAAGTCATTGTGCTAAAAGTTTTTGCGCTCTGCAATTATCAAAAGCAGTTTGTCTGAAGTCATGTATATTATCCAGATACTTATTTTTCTCCCAGAGGAACCTCTCTTTTAACAGGTAGGCAGGGAAGCACCAATGTCTCATTGCCTCATTACCCTACCTTTTTACTGCCACATGACCTCAAACAGTTAGGGGATGTGTGTCAAGGCTTTCAATGAAATGCATATCTTCCTGTGAACTTGCTTTCTATCTATTCTAGCCCAGTTATTGCACCTTAGGGAATAACATGTAAATTATCTCCAAGTTCCAACTACTGATCCTGAATAGTTATTGGATGTGTGTCAAAGCTTTCAATTAAATTCACACGCTCCTCAAATATAATTTCTATCCAGTCTAGGCCAGTTATTGTACCCTGGGGAATAATGTGTAAATTTTGTTCAAGTTCCTACTACTGAATTTACATCTTCCAAATCAAATACTTTCATGAATTTCTTCAGAAATCTACCTTCTTTTATAATATTTTCCCTTCTAGGTCCCCCAGAAACAACCTCATCACTGTTGCAGTCATCCCCTGTGGGGTTATCCCTGCTGTGGCAGCCCTCGGCCGGCCCAAATACCAGAGTCAGTGTTTTTCTGCATCAGCTGCTGTTGCCTGTAGTCTGACGTCAGGTCGTCACTGCTATAAAGCAAGGCAGCCAACAGCATTACATCAGTTTTTCTTGCCCTAACTCGTCAGAAGCACAAGGAAATATGGTAAAGTGGTCCTGGTGGCTAAAAGCCACCTTGGGAAGCTCATCTGCCCCTAGGGAAAGAGGATGTAAGGGGGAAGGAGGGATGGAAACTAGGACTGCAACAGTGAATACACTCAGACATCTACATTTATGGTAAGTGTACACAACTGTACTATGTTCTTCATGTTTCACTGTTGCAGTCATCACCTGTGGGAGGATTCCCAAAGCTGAGGAGAGGGGTGGAAGGAATAGTTAGAGCCCTAGGCATGGCTCAGCAAGACCTGCCCTGCAGAAATGAAGAGGTAGGTGGTAATGCTTTGTAAAGGTATGGACAGAGGTCCAGGTGGCAGCTTCCAAGATGTCCCTGTTAGGAACTCCTCTCAGGAATGCTGTGGAAGTGGAGGCTGCCCTGGTGGAATGGGTACAAATAGACTTGGGGGGGGGGAATTTCCTATGTAGTCTGTAGAAGAAATGGATACAGTGTGATATCCATTGGAAATGGGCTTACCCTCTGCCCCTGGGGCAAAGTTAACCAGAAGTTGGTCTCTTTTTCTGAAGGGTTTAGTATGTTCCAGGTAGCATCTGAGTTGTCTGTGGAAGTCTAGTGAGTGCAGAATTATTTCACCCTTGTTTTGAGGTTGAGGAAAAAAGGTGGGTAGATGTATGGCTTGGTTAAGGGTCACATCAGATACCACCTTGGCCATACAGGAGGGGTTATTCCTCAAGGAGACCCTGTCTGCATGGACAATGATGAAGGGCTCAATGGCCATGAGTGCCTGAAGTTCTGAAACCCTTCTGGCTGAGGTGATAGCTAGCAGGAAAGCAGTCTTCCAGGAGAGGTATCTTAATTCTGCTGAAGCAGCAGGTTCGAATGGAGGAAAGGTTAGTTTTTCTAAAACGTAATTCAGGTCCCAGGCTGGGATGTGTGGCCTTCTGGGAGGTCTGACATTAGAAGCCCCTCTGAGGAATTGTTTAATCAACGGATGTGATAAGAGGGGTGGGTCTGAACTGAAATGGCTGAGGCATGGATTTTAATAGAAGAGAAGGAGAGGTCACTATTGAGTAACTCGGCAAGGTAGTCCAAAATAAGGGGGATGGAAGGTTGTGAGGTACTGCCCCCTCTGACTGGCTCCAGGAGCAGAATCTTTTCCATTTCCCTGCGTAAGATTTTCTGGTGCTGGGCCTTCTGGCCTCTGTGATGAAGTCTAGGAACCCTTTGTTTTTTTTTTTTTAAGTATTAGCCATTCTGACAGTTTGAGAGTCTATAAGTCTGGGTTCAGCATCTCCCCACCTGTGTCAAGAGGTCTGAGATCAGGGGAAGCTGTGATGTCAGGCCAAGCAGTAAGGGGTACCAATGCTGTCTGGGCCAATCTGGAGCAATGAGGATGGCCTTTAGTCTCTCCTCCTTTATCTTGATCAGTACCTTGGGAGTAAAAGGCAAAGGAGGGAATGTGTACAAAAAGAGGGAGTTCCATGGGAAGGTCAAAGCATCCACCTTCCACACTAGGTGGTGATACTCCCTGGTACAGAATTTTTCCAGCTGGGGGTTGAGGTGCGAAGCAAAGAGATCCACCTCTGGAGTTCCCCACTCCTGAATGACTTGCAAAAAGATTTTCCTGTGGAGCTGCCATTCGTGGGGCCCCAGTAAGTTTCTGCTTAGGTGGTCTGCCAGGGTGTTGTTGACCCCTGGTAGGTATTGGGCAATTAGGTGCAAACCCATGGAGGCTGCTGTCAGCCGTCTTGGCTAGCCTGCACAGGGGGTAGGATTGGGTCCCTCCCTGTTTTTGATATACCAAATTACTGTGGTGTCTGTTTTGATAAGGAGAACCCCTGGCCTGAGACGGGGTGTGAAGGATGTCAGAGCCTTTTGTACTGCCATCATTTTCTTCTGATTGATGTGTAAGGGAAGGTGCTGGCTATCCCCCAAAGACCTTGGGTGCACCTGCCTGCTAGGTGAGCGCCCCAAGCAATGTCTGAGGCGTCAGTGGTGATGGTCTGGGTCAGTAGGGTGGAGGATGAAGAGAAGACGGTCATTCTTGGCACAAGCCCCTGCACATCAGAGAAACTCATCCCTTATACAGGGAATCAGAGGGAGAGAGGTCTCTAGAGGCTCAGAGTGCTGACACCAAAGGTTCTTTAGATACCACTGAAGTTCCCTCATGTGAAGCCTGGCCAGAGGAATTAGAAGGATGCAAGATGCCATGTACTCCAAGGCTTGCAGGAACTTCCTCGCAGTGAGGTGACTTCTGGAAGCCAGCTGGGTAAAGTAGAGAGGCGGGAAGCTCTGCTTTTCTGAGGATAGAAAGGCCATTTGGGATGCTGTGTCCAGCAGTGCTCCCAAGAAAATGATCTTCCTGTAGGGTGTTAGCTTTGACTTCTCATTAATGGTGAACCCTAGGGAAGTTAGGAGGGTTTTGACAAAGAGAAGGTCCTGCAGCAGCTTTTCTTTACACTCTGCCTTAATGAGGCAGTCATCCAGATAAGGATAAATCTGTATATTTCTCTGTCTGCAAAATGCTATGGCCGGGGCTAAGCATTTGGTGACTACTCTGGGTGCAGTAGATAAACCAAAGGGTAGCACAGAGAACTGAAAGTGTTGTGAGCCTGCTGTGAAGCGCAGTAATTTCTTGCAGGATTCCCTTATGGGGATGTGGAGGTAGGCAACTTTTAGGTCTAGGGTCACTAGTCAGGCATCTTTTGTCAGCATAAGCAGCAGCTGCTGCAAAGTTAGCATTTTGAATTTGGGGACCACCAGGGAAGTGTTTAGAATGGATAGATCCAGGATGGGAGGAACCAAGTGCCCTCTTTTCTGGGAACAAGGAATAGTCTGGAATAAAAGCCTTTGCCTGTTTGATCTGAGGGGACAGGTTCTACTGCCCCCTGGGATATGAGAGCTTGTACCCGTTTCAATGCCTCTGCCCACTGATTTGGAGGTAAGTCTGGGTACCCTCTTGGAATTGGGAGTTCACTGAAAGAGATTTTGTATCCCTGAAAAATGATTTTTAAGACCCACTGGTACTTTGTTACAGAAAGCCAATTTTCTTTGCAGAGGGAGAGCCTTCCTCCTAGCTTTTGGTGAGTGAAAGGTGAGCAGAGGGAGTCATTGAGAATTTTTGCCATAGAAGGGTGGCTTAGAACTCTCTGCCTTTGGGGTACAGTGCTTAGAGGAGAAAGTTCCTGCTGAACCTGGGAGGTTGAACCTGAAAGAAATCCTTTACTGTTTGCAAAGGTTTTGCTTTGTCTTCCATCTTTTTAAGCACCTCTTTTGCCTTTACTCCAAACAAGCGGTCCTTATCAATGGGGTGCATCAATTAGTTAGACATGACATGATCAGGGATAGGTTGATGTTCTTCGTGTTTCACTGTTGCAGTCATCACCTGTGTGTTATCCCTGCTGTGGTAGCCCTTAGCCGGCCCAAATACCAGAGTCAATTTTTTTTGTGTTGGCTGCTGTCGCCTGTATGCTGACGTAAGGTCGTCAGTGCTATACAGCAAGGCAACCAAAGTACAGTTTTGTACCTACCATAAATGTAGATGTTCGAGTGCTAATACAGCTGCAGTAATCACATATGGGTTCTCTGCCGTCAGGCGGTCCCTCGGTCGGCCGAATTCCAAAGTCTTGGTCCGGCGTCGGTTGTCGTCGCTTTCTCTTCTGATGTCAGTGAGGCCAGAGTATATAAGACACAGCCGACGCCATGTTCTTCAGTCTTTCTTGCCCCAGATGTCAGGTGCTCCCAGAAGGAAGGCAATACCTAAATAGTGCTTATATACATATACAAGCAATGCAATACAATTCAAAATCAGTGGTAACAAGCAAATAAAACATAGCCGGATAACCCAGTCTGGTAGTATGAAGAGGTTGCTAGGCCTCATGTCTTTACCAAGTGGGGAAGGAGGGAGGGAAACCTGTACTGCAGCTGTATTAGCACTCGAACATCTACATTTATGGTAGGTACAAAACTGTACTATGTTCATCGTGCATACAGCTGCAGTAATCACATATGGGTAGAATCCCAAAGCTATGTACTGGGTGGTAGGTACTAGGAGGAACTGGGTTGAGCCAGAATGCCCTGCAAAACAGCAGTGGCAAAACCTGCTCTTGTTCTGGAATATAAAGGCAGATGGTAGTGTTTTGTGAAGGTATGTACAGAACTCCAAGTGGCTGCCTCCAAAATATCTTTGGTAGGAACTCCTCTGAGAAAGGCTGTAGAGGTAGCTGTTGCCCTGGTGGAGTGGGATCCGATACCTGCAGGAACAGATTTTCCATGATAGGAGTAACAAAACCGTATGCAGTGGCCTATCCACTTCGAAATAGTCTGTTTTGTAACTGGCTTCCCTTGAGCCCCTACAGCATAAGACACAAAGAGTTGTTCTGATTTCCTAAAGGACTTTGTTCTGTCCAAATAATAACAAAGCTGTCTATGGATGTCTAAGGAGTGTAGCAGCCTTTCCCCTTTGTTTTGAGGATTGGGGTAAAAGGTGGGTAGGTGTATGACTTGATTTAAAGCTACCCTGGATACCACTTTAGGCATAAATGATGGGTTGGTACGAAGGGAAACCCTGTCCTGATGGAAAATGAGAAAGGGCTGCACCGCCATGAGGGCCTGAAGTTCAGAAACCCTACGAGCTGAAGTGATGGCCAGAAGGAAGGCTGTCTTCCAGGACAAATATTGCAAATCTGTTGAAGCAGCTGGTTCAAAAGGAGGCAATGTTAATTTTTCTAGTATGTAATTAAGATCCCAGGCTGGTATTGGTTGTTTCCTTGGTGGTCTTATATTCTTAGCCCCTCTGAGGAACTGTCGTAAGAGTGGGTGAGAAAATAAAGGAGGATCAGTGTTGAATTCTGCAGAGATGGCTGAGGCATGGATTTTTATGGAAGAAAAAGAAAGTCCATTGTTCAATAGCTCCGCTAGGTACTGTAATACCTGTGGCAAGTTCAGTTTTCTATGGTCCTGGCCTTTTTTCTCATTCCAAGAGCAAAACCGCTTCCATTTTTCTTGTAGCTGGCCTTCTGGCCTCCAAAATGACATCCTGTACCTCCTTGGAGAGTAGGTTCTGTTGTGGTGTTAAGGAATTTTCCATGCAGCGAGATTGAGTGTTTTCAGCTGACTGTGAAGAGTTTTGTAGCTGTGCTGAGTCAGCAGAAGAGGCATTAGAGGCAGGGACCAGGGAGGAGTATGTGTTAGGCTCCTCAGGAGTGGGTACCAGTGTTACCTTGGCCAATCTGGAGCAATCAGTAACATCTTGGTTTGTCTGTTCTTGCTTTCAAAAGCACCTTGGGCAGAAGAGGCAGAGGTGGGAATGCGTAAACTGTCCATGCTGTCCAACTGAATGAAAGGGCGTCCACTCTCCAGGCCTTTGGGTGAAAAGTCTTTGAACAAAACTTTTCCAATTGATGATTCCTGTGGGAGGCAAAAAGATCTATGTCTGGCCTCCCCCATGCTTGGCTTATTTCTGCAAACACCTGAGGATGTAACTTCCATTCGTGTGGATCTGTCATTTTTCTGCTTAGATTGTCTGCCAGTGTGTTTTCCAATCCTGGCAAGTACTGTGCTTGAAGTTCGATTTGTCTTTCCAGAGCCAGGTTCCAAAGAGTCATGGCTAGTCTGCACAAGGGGTATGAATGTGTTCCTCCTTGTTTGTTTATGTACCACATTACCGTGGTGTTGTCTGTTCTTATTAGTAATTGTCCTGGATGGAGGAAGTCCTTGAAAGCTGTAATTGCATTTATTACTGCTAGCATTTCTTTTTGATTGATGTGAAGGTGCTTTTCTTTTGGGACCATTTGCCCTGAATGCACCTGTTCATCATGTGCGCCCCCCAGGCGTAGTCTGAGGCGTCTGTGGTTATGACTTGTTTTGCTTGAGGCTTGCAGAATGGGAGGCCTTTGTTTGCTTGACATGCTTGGGCCCACCATAGAAATTCCTTTTGCAAACATGGAATTATTGGTATTATTGTTTCCAAACTGTGACTGTGTTGAGACCATAGGTTTTTTAGGTACCATTGAAGTTTCCTCATATGCAGCTTTGCAAATGGGGTTAATAGAATGCAAGATGCCATGAATCCCAGAGCCTGCAGGATTTTCCTTGCAGTAAGCCTGGTACTTTTTGCTAGTATTTTGAAGTACTGAGATAGTTGCCCTTGTTTTTCTGGTGTAAGGCCATCTGGGTGTTTGTGTCCAAGTTGGCACCCAGGAAAGTTATTTTCTGGGATGGTGTTAGCCTTGATTTCTCTTTGTTGATTGTATATCCCAGAGAAAGCAGTAACCGTGTTACATATGCCAGATGTTCCAGAAGTATGTTCTTGCTGTCGGCTTGGATCAGGCAGTCGTCCAGATAAGGGTAAATTTGTATCCCTTGAAGTCTGCAGTAGGCAATCACTGATGCCAGGCACTTTGTGAATACTCTGGGCGCAGTAGATAAGCCAAAGAGCAATGCAGAGAATTGATAGTGGATTGAACCTGCAAGAAATCTGAGGTATCTTCTGCAGCTTTGTCTGATTGGGACATGCAGGTATGCCTCCTTAAGGTCCAATGTTACCAGCCAGAACTCCTTGCCCAGCATGGGAAGAAGCTGCTGTAATGTGAGCATCTTGAATTTTGGTACGATTAGAAATGTGTTTAGGGTGGATAAGTCCAAAATGGGTCTCCAGTCGGTTCCTTTCCTTGGTACCAGGAAAAGTCTTGAATAAAAACCTTGACCTTGTTGGTGGGTAGGTACCTCTTGAATAGCTCGCATGCTTATGAGCTTTGAAATTTGAAGTTGTGCCTCTGCCCTTTGATTTTGTGGCAGGTTTGGCATGCCTCTCATTTTTGGAAAAGTGTGAAATTGAAATTTGTAGCCTCTGTTTATAATGTCCAGGATCCATTTGTCTGTTGTGACAATATGCCAATTGCTTGCAAATAGTGCTAGTTTTCCTCCCAAAGGTGCTGCCAGCTGAGACATGCTTGGCATGGAAATGAGGGAGTCATTGGGTTTGCTTCCTGTATTGTTGCGCACTGTCTTCGCCACCTCTTGGTGCTGGAGTTTGCCATTGTCGGCCTCTATATGATCCTTGTGATTGCCCTCTGCCCCTTGTGCGTCTGTATCTACCTCTTTGGGGCTTGTCAGTGGCTGGAAAGGACCAGTTTTTTGAAGGCCAATTTCTGCTAAAACGTGGTGGTTGGACCTGTAAGAAAGCTTTGACGGTTTGCATAGATTTGGCTTTTTCTTCCATTTTCCGCAGTATCTCCTCAGCATTAGTACCAAACAGCACATCCTTTTGTAAAGGAGCATCTAGAAGTTTAGCTTTCACATAATCAGGCAAATTTTGTTCCCTAAGCCAGGCGTGTCTGCGAATGACTGATCCTGTAGCTGCCGCTCTACTTGAGGCCTCTAGGGCATCATAACCACATTGTAAAGTGTGTTTACCCACTTGTTCTGCACTATGTATCATATCCTGTAACTCCTCTAAATCTTGTTGTTCAGGTTGAGACATTTTGTTCCTCAATTGTGTTAACAGGAACTGCTGATATTTAAGCATATGAAACTGACAATTTAAAGCCCTCATGGCTAGGGTGGCCGAGGTATATACCTTTTCCCCACCTTTCAAAGATCTTGATTCCTTTCTGCAGGAAGTGGATTTTTGGCAGTGGAGGCCTTCAATCCCTTGGGGCCTTGTGAAATGGTTTCAGGGTCAGCATTATGGCTTTTGAAGAGAAATTGGTTTGACTGGTGCAGGAGGCAGAGAATCCGGGTTAAGACAAGCCTCCGAATAGACATCATCCAGTATGTCCAAAACAGGGGGTATAGCCAGAGGTCTGTGTTGAGGTAACAAAAGAAATTCCCTAAGTCTTTTCTTGGAATCTGAAAAGTCTTGGCCTTCCCAATGGAAGTGTTCCCTCAAGGTGTGTAAGGTTTCCCCAAAGGAAAAATCCTCAGGAGGGGATACAGACGGAATGGACTGTTCTGCATCCGAATCCTCAAAAGGAGAGTGTTCCTCTGCATCAGAATGTTCTGATAAAATGGATCCCTGATCAGAAGAGGGAGAGTCTTCCTCCACTCTGGGTGTCTTGTCTGGAGGGGGTTGAGAACCTCTGATAAGAGTAATTAAATCCTCAGCCATTCTAAGCATCTGTTTTTTAGGCATGGGACCTGGAGATGGGCCCTGTACAACAGGCCTCATGGGCTGCCTGGCTGCTTTGGATTTAGTAAAGGCCTTAATTGAAAAAGAAGATGAGGGCCTAAATACACCTGTCCACATTAGTAGGCTCAACATTAGCAGAGGCTTCGGTTGTAGTCTGGGAAAGGGCCGAAGACCCAGCGGTCTCGGGTACAGAGGACACCGCCAAAGAAGTGTCGTCGGTAGTCAGGGACTGCAAAGGCGTCTCACTGAGAACCGGACCACGTGTAGCCTGTTTTGGCGTGGTGTCGGTCCTTTTCCTTGCGTTTTTTGAACGGTAGTCGGAGTGTCCGACGACATTTTATAATCAAAAGCTTTACCAAAGTAGTGTTGGGCGAACTCCGCCCGACGCTTAATAGTGCGTTTATTGAAGGTAGCGCAAAAGCTACAGCCCGAGACGTCGTGGTCTGGGCCCAAACAAGGTATGCAGCGGGAATGGAAATCCTTATGCGGTATTTGCTTCCCACAAGAAATACAATTATTAACTTTTTCTGACATCGGTCTGAGGCAAGAAAAGTTTCCCCAGCGGGTACTTAGCTTTAATGAAGACTTGATTCCAAAATATTCGTAATTCAGGAGCTGGCCGACCGGCACTTGCGAACTGCTTCTGCTTCAGGCACCGCGCGGCAAAAAAGACTGAAGAACATGGCGTCGGCTGTGTCTTATATACTCTGGCCTCACTGACGTCAGAAGAGAAAGCGACGACAACCGACGCCGGACCAAGACTTTGGAATTCGGCCGACCGAGAGACCGCCTGACGGCAGAGAACCCATATGTGATTACTGCAGCTGTATGCACGATGAACATCATCATAACCCCGATCTTTCTTGCCATGGAGCCCATAGCAGAAGCAGTTTGTACGAGTGCTGGTCGGTCACTACCAGAAGTTGAATTTCAGCTGGAAACGTATAAAGATAAGTACCACGGTGGGGATCCTTTTTCTTGCACTAACCGATGTCCGAAAAAGTTAACAGTTGTCTCGCCTGTGGAAAGCAGATCCCACATCGAGACTTCCATTCTTACTGTGTCACTTGTTTAGGCCCAGATTATGACGTCCCCCATTGCCAGTTCTGTGCCCTCTTTAATGAGAGAGCCATTCATCGTAGAGCTCTTTTTGTAGACAGTTATTTTTGTGTTCTGTCTTCGCATTCCGATTTGGTGTCTATCAGCCAACAATCTGTGGACATTCCGAAAAAACATAGAGATAAAGATAGAGACAGACCACACAAGGCTAAGCCTTCCGACGATGCTACCACTAAGCATGTCATCAATTCTCTGGAATTCAGTGAGGCGCTTTCGCAGCCCCTGATGACCGATTCGATATCTACACAGGCTCTACGAGACTCTTTTGGAGTCCGGTATGCCACAGAAATCTTCTTCTTCCAAGCCTTTGGCGGTCTCTGCCTCAGTTGGGTCCAGAGCCATGACTTACCTTCCGAGGAGGCCTTTCGCACTACCAAATCTAGACAAAAAACAAAATCTTCGCATCCGACTACCATTTCTCTCAGACCGACAGATTCTCTCGGGCCTAGAAGCCAGGCCACTCCTAGGAAATCTGCTTCGAGCCACCATCTTGCTACTGCTCCACCACCCCCAGCACAAAGGCTTAAAATGGCAGAGGATCTCATCTCCCTTATCCGGGGTAGTCAGGCCACAACATCTAAAAGGAAAAGGCACCCTTCTCCAGAAATTATGACAGAAGAGGATTCTCAGGAATCTGACTATTCAGTTTTTGAAGTGGTACAGCATCCCTTAACTGCTTATGAGGATTTAGATGCATAGGAATCCATCCCTTTTGCCTTCCCTCCAGAGGACCTTGCCTTTGGGGAAACTCTTCACTCCCTCAGGGAACATTTACAATGGGAATCCCAGGACTTCCCACAGTCTAAGAAAAGGCTTAGAGAGTTTCTGGACCTGCCCATGCACAGACCCTCCCACCTGCTCCCAGTTAACCTGACAGGTACTACAAAGTACAGGAGTTTCACAAATACCTGTACAGAAATCCTGCTGCAGACCCAGAGGTCATTACACAGGAACCTAAAGGAGCTAAGACTAGTTCTGCCAAGAATCCTTTTTCTTCTGGCAAGGACTCTAGAGCTCTGGACAGATGGGGTAAAAAGTATGCACCCACTCTGCAACCTTAGCTATCAGAGCACACAACTGTCAGTCCCATATGTTAAAATATCAACAACACACTTTGGAACTATTAAAACAGAAGATTGCTACCTTTCCTGACTGTGCCAATTCAAAAGAGTTAGCAGATTTATTGTACTCTGCTTGTCAAGTGGCCAAACACTCATTACAATGTGGATATGACACCCTAGAAGCCTCTAGCAGGGCAGCAGTGGCAGGATCTGTTATTAGAAGACATGCATGGCTGAAGGAACAACTGTCCCTGATCATGTCAAGTCTACTGATGCACCTCTATTTAAGGAGCGCTTGTTTGGGAAAAAGCAGAAGAGGTGCTTAAAAAGATGAAAACAAAGCAAAATCTATGCAAACAGTAGAAGATTTCTTTCAGGTTCAACCTCACAGATTCAGCAGGAACTTTCCCTCTCAGCACTAGGCCTTCCCTGCACCTAGCAGACAGGACCAAGGTAAGCTCTGCAGGGACAGACCATCCAGGCCCCTATCCCAGGGCCAGCAAAGTAGCAATCAGTGGACCACTTGTCTCTAAGGCAGGGAGTTCTAAGCCAACCTTCTATGGCAAACACTCACAATGAATACCCCTCCCCCCTCTGCCCGCCCTTCACTCATCAAAAACTAGGAGGAAGGCTCTCCCTCTTCAAAGACAATTGAGTTTCTGTAACAAAGGACCAATGGATCTTAAAGATAATTTTTCGGGGATACAAATTCTCTTTCAGCAAACTCCCAATTCCAAGAGGGTACCCAGACTTACCTTCAAATCAGTGGGCAGAGGCATTGAAACAGGTCCAAAGTCTGACATCCCAGGGGGCAGTAGAACCTGTCCCCTCAGATCAAACAGGCAAAGGCTTTTATTCCAAACTATTCCTTGTTCCCAGAAAAGAGGGCACTTGGCGCCCCATACTGGATCTATCCATTCTGAACACCTCCCTGGTAATCCCCAGATTCAAAATGCTAACGTTGCAGCAGCTGCTGCCTGTGCTAACAAAAAATGCCTGGCTAGTGACCCTAGACCTAAAAGATGCCTAACCTCCACATCCCCATCAGGGAATCATGCAGGAAATTCCTGGGCTTCAGAGCAGGCTCACAACACTTTCAGTTCTCTGCGCTGCCCTGCCCATTGACTTATCTACTGCTCCCAGAGTATTCACCAAACTCTTGGCCTGGCCATAGCATTCTGCAGACAGAGAAGTATATAGATTTATCCTTACCTGGACAGCTGCCTCATTCAGGCAGAGTGTAAAGAAAAGCTGCTCCAGGACCTTTTCTTTGTCAAATCACTCCTAACTTCCCTAGGGTTCATCATTAACGAGAAGAAATCAAAGCAAAACCCCACCAGGATGATCATTTTCTTGGGAGGTGTGCTAGACAGCATCCCAAATAGCCTTCCTATCCCCAGAAAAGCAGAGCTTCCTGCCTCTCTACTTTACCCAGCTGGCTCCCAGAAGTCACCTCACTGTGAGGAAGTTCCTGCAAGCCCTGGGATACATAGCATCTTACATCCTTCTCATTCCTCTGGCCAGGCTTCACATGAGAAAAATTCAGTGGTATTTAAAGAACCTTTGGTGCCAGCACTCTCAGTCCCTAGAGACCCGTCTCCCTCTGATCCCATGTATAAGGGCCGAGTTTCTCTGGTGGGCAGTGGCCTGTGCCAGGAACACGGGTCTCCTCTTCATCCTCTGCCCTTCCCGCCAGACCATCACCACCGATGCCTCAGACATTGCTTGTGGTGCTCACCTAGCTGGCAAGTGCACCCAAGGTCTTTGGGATGTCCAGCAACTTCACTTGCACATCAATCAGAAAGAAATGATGGCAGTACAAAAGGCTCTGACATCTTTCAAACCCCATCTCAGGCCAGAAGTTCTCCTTACAAAAACAGACGACACCACAGTAATGTGGTATATCAACAAACGGGGGGGGGTACCCATTCTTACCCTCTGTGCAGGTTAGCCATGAGCCTATGGCTTACAGCTACCTTCCATGGGTCTACACCTAATTGCCCAATACCTACCCGGGGTCAACAACACCCTGGCAGACCACCCAAGCAGAAACTTACTGGACCCCCACGAATGGCAGCTCCACAGGGAAATCTCTCTGCAAATCACTCAGGAGTGGGGGGCTCCGGAAGTGGATCTCTTTGCCTCGCACCTCAACCACCAGCTGCAAAAGTTCTGTACCAGGGAGGATCACCTCCTTGCATGGAAGGTGGGTGGCTTGACTTTCCCCTGGAAAGTACAGTTGTGTACACTTACCATAAATGTAGATGTTCGAAAATATTCACTGCTGCAGTCATCACATTTGGGTTATCTGCTTGCAGTAGCCCTCAGTCTGCCTGATTATCAAAGTTTTGGGTTCTGCATCGGTTGTTGTCTCATCTTCCATGACTTCAGGGGTATAAAGCATGCAGCCGACACCATTACATCAGTTTTTTTTTTGCCCCAGATGTCAGGTGCCCCCTAATGGGATGCAATTAAATATATATAAACAAGGTTATACCTCCCAACAAAAAAGCAAATACACCAAAAAGCTTTTAAGCATAGTAAAAAGGGATAGAGGTATAGCCAAAAGAAGTCAGGGGGCTGGAGGGAGGGTAACCAGGACTGCAACAGTGAATACACTCGAACATCTACATTTATGGTAAGTGTACACAACTGTACTATGTTCTTTGTGTTTCACTGTTGCAGTCATCACATTTGTGTAGATTCCCAAAGCTAAGGATGGGAGGAGAAAATTAGATAGCATTAGGACCAGCTATAAGGCCCTGCAAGACTACAGTGGCAAAACCAGCTCTGGAGTTAGACAAAATTGGCAAATGGTAATGCTTGGTGAAAGTATGTACAGAACTCAAGGTAGCAGCTTCTAGGATGTCTCTGGTAGGGACCCCTCTGAGAAAGGCTGTAGAGGTAGATGCAGCCCTGGTAGAATGTGGTCTTATCCCCTGTGGGGCAGGTTTTCCATGGTGCTTATAGCAGAAAAGAATGCAATGGCCTATCCATTTAGAAATGGTTTGCTTTGAAATAGCCTTCCCCTCTGCCCCTACAGGAAATGCCACCAGCAGTTGTTCAGATTTCCTTTGAGGTTTAGCCCTGAGGAAAGCCATCTGGGAAGTTGTATTCAAGCTTGCTCCCAGGAATACAATTTGTTGGCAGGGTACCAGATGTGATTTCTTTTCGTTAATGGTGTACCCCAGAGAAATTAGCACTTTTTGTACAAACGCCAGATGATTCAATAGTATGTTCTGGCTTTCTGCCTGAATTAGACAATCTTCCAGGTATGGGTATATCTGAATATTTCTTTGAATGCAAAATGCAATGACTGGAGCTAGGCACTTTGTGAATACCCTGGGGGCACTAGATAAGCCAAAGGGCAGTGCAGAGAACCGATAGTGCATGAAGCCTGCTTTGAAGCGTAGGTATCTTCTGCAAGATTCCCTGATTGGGATGTGCAGGTAGGCTTCCTTTAAATCCAGTGTTGCCAACCAGGTAAACCTTGCCTAGCATAGGAAGCAACTGGTGAAGAGTTAACATCTTGAATTTTGGGATCACCAAAAAAGTGTTTAGGATAGAGAGATCCAGGATAGGATGCCAGGAGTGGTCTTTTCTGGATACCAGAAAAAAGTCTTGAGTAGAAACTTTGTCCCCTTTCCTCTTCTGGGACAGTTTGAATAGACTTATACTTGAGAGAGAGAGAACTTGCTTTTGAGCCTCTGCCCACTGATTTAGGGGTAGATCTCGCCAACCATTTCAGTGGAATCTGTATCCTTGGGAAACTATATTTAAAACCCATTTGCTCTGGGTAATGAGTTCCCAGTTTTTTGCCTGCAGAGCAATCTTTCCCCTAAAGGAGCAGTCAGTTGAGAAGGGCTTGGAAGTTTCAAAGTTAAGTCATTGAGACAGTTTACCATAGGGGGAGTCTTACTACTCCCTGCTTTGGAAGTGGGAACCCCCCACTGCTTAGTCCTGTGTGTACCTTGGGACTAAAGCCTGAGCATTCCGCTGGTTCTAGGTTTGGACTGAGAAGGCCTGGAAGAGGCAGGAAAGGACCAATTCTTAGAGGGCCAATGCCTAGTAAATCTTGGAGGCTGTACTTGCAGGAAATCTTTAACAGTTTACATAGATTTAGCTTTTTCCTCCATCTTTTTAAGTATTTTTTCTGCTTTGTTGCCAAACAGGCGGTCCTGGTTTAAGGGAACATCCAACAATTTAGCTTTAACATGATCTGGTAAAGATTGCTCCTTAAGCCAAGCATGCCTTCTTAGTACAGACCCAGTGACAGCAGCCCTGCAAGATGCCTCTAGTGAATCAAAACTACATTGCAAATTATGTTTTCTAACTTGTTCAGCAGAAAATTAAATCCTGCAAATCCTTGTTTGCAGCACAGTCAGGAATCAACATCATTTTCTGTTTAAGCAATCCAATAATATGCTGCTGATAGTAACATATGAAACTGGCAGTTTAAGGCCCTAATGGCCAAGGTTGCAGAAGTGTATACCTTCTTACCCCATCTATCCAGCGCCCTGGAATCTCTATCAGAGGGGGTAGGAAATTTTGCAGTAGTAGCCTTAATGCCCTTGGGTCCCTGTGAAATGGTTTCAGGATCCGCAGTAGGATTTTTAAAGAGGAACTTGTGAGAGTCAGGAAAGTACAGTTGTGTGTACACTTACCATAAATGTAGATGTTCGAGTGTATTCACTGTTGCAGTCATCACATTTGGGTTGTCTGCTTGCAGTAACCCTCAGTCAGCCTGATTATCAAAGTCTTGGGTCCTGCGTCGGTTGCGGTCTCATTTTCCGTGACATCAGGTAGTCAGGGGTGTAAAGCATGCAGCCGACGCCATTACATCAGTTTTTCTTGTCCCAGATGTCAGGTGCCTCCCTAATGGGAAGCAATTAAATATACATATATATGTGTGTGTGTGTGTGTATACATACATACATACATACATATATATATATATATATATATATATATATATATATATATATATATATATATATATATGCATACACACATACACACACACACACACACACACACACACACACACACACACACACACACACACACACACACACACACACACACACACAACAGTATACCTCCAACAAAAAAGCAAATACACCAAAAAGCTTTTAAGCATTATGTTTGTAAAGCAAACACCTTAACCATTAGGCCACCCTCCCACCCGTGCTTCTAGATCCTGAGAATGTTGACACCATATGCTTTTTAGATACCAATGTAGTTTCCTCATATGCAGTCTTGCATATGGAATTAGTAGAATGCACGAGGCCATGAACACCAAGGCTTGCAGTATTTGCCTTGCAGATAGCAGGGTTTTTGTGGCCACTAGTTTGAAGTAAGTTGTCAAATGATTTTACTTCTCTGGCGTGAGGAAAACCATCTGGGAAGTTGTGTTCAAGCTTGCTCCCAGGAATATAATTTGTTGACAGGGTACCAGCTGTGATTTCTTTTCGTTTATGGTGTACCCCAGACAAGTTAACACCTTTTGTACAAATGCCAGATGATTCAGAAGTATGTCCTGGCTTTCTGCCTGAATTAGACAATCGTCCAGGTATGGGTATATTTTTGAATATTTCTTTGCCTGCAAAATGCAATGACTGGAGCTAGGCACTTTGTGAATACCCTGGACGCAGTAGATAAGCCAAAGGGCAGTGCAGAGAACTGATAGTGCATGCAGCCTGCTTTGAAGCGTAGGTATCTTCTGCAAGATTCCCTGATTGGGATGTGCAGGTAGGCTTCCTTTAAATCCATTGTTGCCAACCAGCCATCCTTGCCTAGCATAGGAAGTAACTGGTGAGGAGTTAGCATCTTGAATTTTGGAATCACCAAAAAGCTGTTTAAGGTAGAAAGGTCCAGGATAGGATGCCACGAGTTGTCTTTTCTGGGTACCAGGAAAAGTCTTGAGTAGAAACATTGTCCCTTTTCCTCTTCTGGTACAGTTTGAATAGCCTTTATGCTTAAGAGAGAGAGTACTTGCTTTTGAGCCTCTGCCCACTGATTTGGGGGTAGATCTGGCCAACAGTTTTGGGTTGGTAATGTGTGGAAGTGAAATCTGTATCCTTGGGAAACAGATATTTAAAACCCATTTGTCCTGGGTAATAGTTCCCAGTTTTTTGCCTGCAGAGCAATCTTTCCCCCTAAAGGAGCAGTCAGTTGAGAAGTGCTTGGAAGTTTCAAAATTAAGTCATTGAGACAGTTTACCATAGGGGGGAGCCTTTCCATTCCCTGATTTGGAAGTGGGAGCCCCCCACTGCTTAGTCCTGTGCATACCCTGGGACTGAAGTCTGGGTGGTCTGCTGGTTCTGGGTTTGGACTGAGGAGGCCTGGAAGAGGCAGGAAAGGACCAATTCTTAGAGGGCCAATGCCTACTAAATCTTGGAGGATGTACTTGTAAAAAATATTTGACAGTTTGCATAGATTTAGCTTTTTCCTCCATCTTTTTAAGAACTTCTTCTGCTTTGTTGCCAAACAGGTGGTCCTGACTTAAGGGAGCATCCAGCAATTTAGCTTTAACATGATTTGGCAAGGATTGCTCCTTAAGTCAAGCATGCCTTCTAAGTACAGACCCAGTGACAGCAGCCCTGCAAGATGCCTCTAGAGAATCAAAACCAAATTGCAAAGTATGTTTTCCAACCTCTTCAGCAGAATGCATTAAATCCTGTAAATCCTTGTTTTCAGCACAATGAGGAATCAACATCATTTTCTGTTTAAGCAATCCAATAATATGCTGCTGATACTTTTAACATATGAAACTGGCAATTTAAGGCCCTAATGGCCAAGGTTGCTGAAGTGTATACCTTCTTACCCCATCTATCCAGCGCCCTGGAGTCTCTATCAGAGGGGGTAGGATTTTTGGCAGTAGTAGCCTTAATGTCCTTGGGTCCCTGTGAAATGGTCTCAGGATCCACAGTAGGATTTTTAAAAAGGAACTTGTGAGAGTCAGGAACCCTGTAATATCTATCAGGTTTTCTGGGAGCAGGAGGTAAAGAGTCAGGGGCCAAGCTAGATTCCGAAAAGGCATCATAAACAATGTCTAGTACAGGAGGGATAGCTAAAGGCCTGTGCTGAGGCAGGAGTAAGAAATCCCTCATCCTATTTTTAGAATCAGAGTAATCCTGGCTTTCCCAACAAAAATGCTCCCTAAGAGTATGCAAGGTTTCACCAAAAGAGAAATCCTCTGGGGGGAAGTAGAGGGAATAGAGTCCTCTGCATCAGAATCCTCATAAGTAGATAAGGGTAAATCCTGGTCATCAGAAGAAATGAGAAGTTATGTACCTACCATAACGTTCCATGTTAGTTGTCTTCTTCTCGCCTTCTTTCTTGCTGGATGGGTTCGGAGCCAACTCTGGGCTCCGACTCTGCCTATACTAAAGCTCGAGAGCTATTTTTACCGGCTCAAGGCTACCCTATATCCCACAATGCTAGGCACTAACTACCCAGATCTCGTTTGATAGCTGAAACCATAGCAGTTCTGATCTCCAAAATAAGGAGAAGAGGAAACCTCACTTGTAAGTCACCTAGACCTATAGCTACCAGTAAAGATAGCCAAGGGGGCTAATACTGAGGCAGAAAGAAGATCCCCAAGGATCCTTAGGTCTGTCCAGGCTAGGATGGGGTGGGGCCAAGAAAGAAGCGAAGAAGACAACTAACATGGAACGTTATGGTAGGTACATAACTTCTCAATGTTAAGTTGTCAATCTCGCCTTCATTCTTGCTGGATGGGACCGCGTCCCTAGCACCTTCACCCTGGGTGGCTCATCGGAACAGACTCTTGAGAATGGTGGAACCAAAATTAGCCCGGCGTCGGGAGGCCATGTCTAATTTGTAATGAGAGATAAAGGTATGAGGAGAGGCCCAAGTGGCTGCTGCACAAATGGAATCTATTGGTAATCTAGCCTGAAAAGCTATTGACGTGGCTAATGCTCTAGTTGAGTGAGCCCTGGGCCTTGACGGTAGCTTTTGGCGTCTGAGGTCATAGATGAAAGTAATCACAGAGGCCAGCCATCTAGAAAGGGTTACTTTGGAAACTGGAAGGCCTTTCTTTCCTGCCGCATAAGATAGGAGGAGCTGCTCAGATTTCCTAGCTTGCTTGGTTCTATCCAGATAGTAACGGAGCTGACGTTGAACGTCCAGAAAATGCAGCTTTTGTTCCACTCTGTTGGAATAGTTGGGGAAGAAAACTGGGAGATCGATAGTTTGGTTTAGATTCGTCTCAGAAGAAACCTTGGGTAAAAAGGACGGGTTAGTCCTGAGGGACACTCTGTCTTTATGGAAAACTAGATAAGGTGGACGAATGCAAAGGGCATGAAGTTCTGATACTCTTCTCACAGATGTTATGGTGACTAGAAAAAGAGTCTTCCAAGAGAGCAATTTCAAGGAGCAGGAAGCCCGCAGGTTCAAAGGGGGGAAGAATCAAGGAAGTTAGAACCAAATTTAAGTCCCACTGCGGTGGGGGGTCTCTGATTGGGGGCTTAAGCAAAAAGATACCTTTAAGAAAGGTTTTACAAAGCTTATGGGACATGATACTAGAGTCCGAAAAGCCTACATGAAAGTTCGAAATAGCCGCTAACTGTACTCTGATGGTGGAGGAAGAAGACCCTGAGTGAAACAGTTCGGCTAGGAAGTCTAGGACTGATTGGATAGGGGCAGTAAAAGGATCCATATTTCTAGCTCCTGCCCAGAAGGAAAAATGCTTCCACTTGCTGGCATAAATCCTTCTGGTAGATGACTTTAGGGAAGCTATAAGTATGTCATGCACACAATGGGAAATAAGGGGAAGCCTGGCTAGGGTTGGAATTGGAGCAACCAAGCTGTGAGGTTGAGAGATTGGAGGGAGTGGTGCAGCTGTCCCGACTGATGGGTCAAGAGATCTGGCACTGGGTCCAGATGCCTGGGCTGCCCCAAGAGGTAACGATGCAGGAACGGAAACCATATCTGTCGAGGCCAGTAAGGAGCAATGAGGATCATGGTGGCTCTCAATGCGGTAGCTTTCTGAATCAAATGAGTGATTAATGGAAAGGGGGGAAAAGCATACAGAAGTCACCGGGGCCAATCGTGGACTACAGCGTCTCTGGGGGGGTGGCCGGGAAGAGAGTGAAGAAGTTGTGGCACTTGCTGTTTTGAGGTGTTGCAAAAAGATCGCAGCAAGGTCGACCCCATTTCTGAAAAATTTCTTCCACTACTGCTTGTTTGAGAGACCACTCGTGTGGCATGAGAATGGCTCTGCTCAACCTGTCTGCGATGATGTTGGACTTCCCGGGGATGTGCGTTGCTATCAGAAACTGCTGAGAGGAGATCGCCCACTGCCAAAGTTTGAGTGCCTCTCGACATAAGGGATAGGACTTGGTTCTGCCCTGCTTGTTGATGTACCACACTACGGACATATTGTCCGTCTGAACTGCAATAGTCCCGATTGGAAGAGAGTCCTGAAGGGCTTGCAACGTTAAAAGTACTGCTCTCATCTCCAAGACATTTATGTGCAGGTGGCACTCGAAAGGTTGCCATGTGCCCTGGACCGTCCTGCCCTGAAAACGCCTCCCCCACCCGATCAGGGAGGCATCCGTTGTCACCGTGGTGACCGGGGGAGAAGGAACAAATGGTCTGCCCTGAAGGACTTGAGGGGAGACCATCCACCAAGAAAGGTGTTTCTTGCAAGATAGGGTTATTAAGATGTGTGACATTGGAAGCTGTTGAAAGGACCACTGGGAAAAAAGCATCCACTGAAGGATCCGCATATGAAAGCGAGCTAGGGGAAGTAGAGTAATGGATGCCGCCATGAGACCTAATACTGAAAAGTCTCCAACAGAATAACAAACTAGTAAACCACAAAATACTGGAACAGATGAAAGAAGGCACACACTGGACCACAATAGTAAAATGAAGCGCTTTTCGTTTATGTTAAATCATAAACTTCTTCAGACAATGCTTTACAATTCAGTGCACATTTAAATACATAATGAAAAAGATAAATAAGCCAATCAGCAGATAGAAAACAACAATTAAGTAGAAACGAGTATACAAAAGCACCACCCCCTTGTTAGTTCAAATAAAATCCATTTAAACACACAGGAATACTGATAATTTCCATCATCTGGTCACTATTCTATTCTAATACTGTAAAATCAATTAACTAGTATTGTAAAGTCAATTCACTTTAACTTCAAAGAAATAATAGTAGAAGTAGTTTAATGTGATTCCTAATCTAACTTCATATTGTTAGTTTTCAAGATAAACTAACGCTTTAAACTTTTAAGTTTCAATATACTACTTAAAACACAGCCATCATTTAGGCCAGGCTGGTGGTAAGCATTAAACCTTATTTGCCAAGAAAGTTCTAACTCTTCAAGTTTTAAAGAATCTGGGCCTCCTCTTGGGTTAGTGTACACTTGGTCAATAACAATAAACTTAAATGTATGCCCAGGAAAAAGATTTGTATGTTTCGCTAGGGCGTTTTCAAGTTTATGTTTCCTAATAGCGTATAGATGTTCATATACGCGTTCCCGAAGCTTTCTTTCAGTTTTGCCCACGTAAAACGCTGGGCAAAACTGACACAAAGCTAGGTAAACAACCATCTTAGAGTTACAGTTGTTCCTAAACTTTAAGTTGTAAACTAAGTTATTCACTGAGATTCTGTTAGATTTCATCTGTTCCAGTATTTTGTGGTTTATGAGACCTAATACCTTCAGGACAAACCTGGCCTGGATTTTGTTGTTCTGAAGGAGGATGTGAACATGCCTGCGAATATCTAGAACGCTTTGCTCGGTTAGTTTTGCAGAGAGCCGGACTGTGTCCAAGGTGGCGCCTATGAAGGTAATAGGCTGACAAGGCGACAAGGCAGACTTTTCGAAATTTATGGAGATACCTAGCCCTTTGCAAGTATGAATGGTGTAATCTCTGGAGAGGAGAAGCTGACGCCTGGTGGTGGCAGTGAGGAGCCAGTCGTCTAGGTATGGAAACACATGGAATCCTTGAAGCCTCAGATGAGCCGTATCCGCTGCCAAGCATTTGGTGAACACTCGGGGGGCTGTAGTGAGACCAAAGGGCAGGACTGATAGTGACTGGCTCCCAGCCGGAAGCGGAGAAACCTCCTGGAGCGCCTGTGCATCTTGATGTGGTAGTATGCATCCTGAAGGTCTACTGAGCACATCCATTCGTCCTGACCCAGAAAGGGTAGAATGGACTGTAGCGTGACCATCCGGAACTTCGTTCTTCTTACAGACTTGTTTAGTCTGCTGAGATCCAATATTGGTCTCCAGTCCCCTGTCTTTTCTGGTACCAGAAAGAACTTGGAGTAGATTCCGGATCCTTGTTGGTCTGCTGAGACTGGCTGGATGGCTCTTTTTGTTAGCAGTTTTGATATTTCTAGTACTGCTTGTTCCCTTAGACTGGGTGGAACGTCTGGGAGGGGCCCTTTTGGCCGAGTTGGGGTGTGGATAAAAGGAATTTTGTAACCCTCAGATATAATCGACCGTACCCATTTGTCTTGGGTGAGTGAAAGCCAGGCTTCTGGGTACAGTGATAACCTTCCCCCGACTGCCTCCGAAGGTGGACAGTCGGGCAGCTTCTCAGGGATGCTGGAAGGGTTTGTCAGAAAGAGACTCTCTGCTACCCTGATTTTACAGACCTCCACTGTCCCTAGGGCGGCGTCTGTTATTGTCCCCCCCCCTGCCTCTAGAGGGGAAATTACCTCTTGCGTCAGGCGCGACCTCTTGTGGTTTACGGAACCACATTTTCCCACCCTTCTGACCCTTAGGATATGGTCTAGACGGGGTGGAAAAACGGACTCCCACGGCAGAGAGAGTCTTGCCTTCTTGCTCGCATCGGGTCAAAGTATCCTTCACCTGAGGTCCAAACAAAGCTGAACCGTCAAAGGGGGAGTTAGTGAAGGACGCCTTAAAGGGGTCTGCAAAGTTACAAAGCCGCATCCAGGCATGACGCCGTAAGGCCACGCCTGTGCCTGCAGCCCTACTCGCCCCATCGGCCGCATAGGAAATAAGCCGCATGAAGGAGTTGACAATGGAATTCAGGGTTGCCAGCTGGGGGATGATTTTGTCCTGAGACCCCGCAGCTGTTGGATCCTGTAGGACCTCACCCACTTCTTTGAGCATGTCTCTTTGAAGGCGGGTGAAGTGGCACAGATAATTCAGTGCCCGCATGACAAAGGTCACTGAAGAAAACATCCGCTTGCCATACCTATCCATAGTCCTAGACTCCTTGTTAGGAGGATGGACAGGTACTGAAGGATCAGCCAGTTCCTTCTTAGTGGCTGCAGCCACCACCATGGCATTAACCGGGACACCCTTGGCTAAAAACTGTTTGTCCGAAGGAGCTGTTATGAATTTTGGAGGCCTCCGTGGGGTAGGTTCCATCATATCAGGGGCCGTCCATGCCTTCCGAGCCACCACTTCCATGAGGGGGTCAAAGGGCGGAGACACCCAGGAGGTGGAAGGGCGAGAGCCAAACGCCTCTAGGGAAACCGACTCGTCCTTGGAAGGATTAAGGGTAGACCAGTTCCCCCTCTGCTTAAGGATCTCAAGGATGTCTGAAAAGGAGACATCCTCAGAGGGGGACCGTGGGGACCCTTCCGACTCATCCAAGTCGGTATCCGATGTAATGGACTCAGGGGAGTCCACATGCTTCCTCTGACATTTCCTCTTCCGAGGGGGTTCCCCTGACGGATCAGGGGAAACCTCGGAAGAGGAGGATATTCCCAATGGGGAAACCTGAGGCGTTGGATCTCTACAGTCAGGAATGAGAGGATGGGTAGAGACCATAGCAGGCACTACAGAGGGAGGAGCTGAGGGAGCCAACCGTGGAGCAGGCACAGGGGCCAGCACGCTCCTCATGACTTCGAAGGCGCCCCTATCAGGCAGGGTAGAAGGTCCCCACTCCGAAGAGATAAGGACCCCTCCCGGCACCGGGATGGCTCGAAGCGATGTCGGGCGAGCATGCAGCGCCAAAGCTCCGAGAGGGAGAACGGGGTCGGACAAGGGTCCGATGCCACTCGCCCCCTCGGAGCCGACGAGGAAGTCCTTGCGCCCGGATCCCCCCAAGGATATGACCATGGAAGAGACTGGAGCCGACGACGGAGCCGAAAGGTGAGGTATCGGCTCTGATGCGTCGACGGCCACGGCTCCGAACTCAGGGGAAGAGTCGGGGGAGGAATCGAAGATGGGGTGGGAATAGCCACTGTCTGTTGAGAAGGGCTATGGAGCATCTGGGCTAGTGCCCGAGACTTAAGAAGTCTACTAACCACCCTCTCGAGGTCATGGTCCGACAGCCTGGAAGGCCTAGAGGAATGGGTTCGATGGCTCCGCTCCGAGAGTAAGGGAGACCTCAGAGCCGAGTGAACAGATTCCAAGGACGGAGACCTGGACCGTTTATGGCTGGCAGATGGCACCGACACAACTATCGGCGCCGACTGAGTCCTAGAAACATCGGCTCCAGCTCGAGCTGATGTAGAAGACTAAGTTTGAGAAACGTCGACTCCAGCCGGAGCCGATGAAGAAGACTGTGTCTTAGAAAAGTACAGTTTTGTACCTACCATAAATGTAGATGTTCGAAGATCCACATTGCTGCAGTCCTTACACTTGGGGTAGTCCGCTGTCCTCGATCGGCCCGAATATCAAAGTATAAGGCTGACGTCGGTCAAGGCGCATTAGACTGACATCAGGACGTCAGGGTACAAATGCGCATGACCGACGTCATATCCTCAGTCTTTTCTTGCCCCAGATG
Source organism: Protopterus annectens (assembly GCF_019279795.1). Taxonomy (NCBI): domain Eukaryota; kingdom Metazoa; phylum Chordata; order Ceratodontiformes; family Protopteridae; genus Protopterus; species Protopterus annectens. Next base: position 1,741,505,309 of record NC_056739.1, on the reverse strand, counting down.
TCAGAAGACCCCAAAAGAAAGGTCAAAACCAAAAGACAGCAAACAACCAACCAACCACCCTTGCACTAATAATATGTACAATATATACAATAAATACAATATTTACAACCCAACCCACGCAACCCTCTAACTACAGAGGGAAGGAGGGAGGTAAATTGGACTGCAGCAATGTGGATCTTGAACATCTACATTTATGGTAGGTACAAAACTGTACTATGTTCTTCATCTCACATTGCTGCAGTCCTTACACTTGGGTAGAATCCCAAAGCAGAGGTAAGGGAGGATGGCAAAACTATAAAGCAGCAGGAGCTGCCAAAATGCCCTGTAAAATAGCAGTGGCAAAACCAGCCCTAGATTTAGAGTAAAGTGGAAGGTGATAATGCTTAGAGAAAGTATGCACTGAACTCCAAGTAGCTGCCTCCAAAATATCCTTAGTTGCCACCCCTTAAAAAAGCTGTCGAAGTGGCAGTAGCCCTAGTGGAATGAGGCCTAATCCCAGTTGGAATCTCCTTACCATGATGGGAATAACAGAAAGCAATGCAAAACCCAATCCACTTAGAAATAGTTTGTTTTGACACAGGCTTGCCCTGAGAACTCAAAGCAAAAGAAACAAATAACTGCTGAGACTGCCTGAACCCTTTAGTTCTGCTCAAATAATATCGCAACTGCCTGTGTACATCTAAAGTGTGCAAAATCTTTTCCCCTTTATTTTGAGGATTTGCATAAAAGTAGGCAGATGAATAGTTTGGTTTAAAGCCACACTAGAAACCACTTTAGGCATAAAGGAAGGATTAGTACATAAAGATACCCTATCCTTATGGAAAATCAAGAAAGGCTCAACTGACATAAGGGCCTGTAATTCAGAAACCCTTCTTGCAGAGGTAATGGCCAACAAAAAAGCAGTCTTCCATGATAAATATTTCAACTCAGCAGTAGCTGCAGGCTCAAAAGGTTGTAGAGTAAGTTTCTCCAACACAAAATTGAGATCCCAAGCAGGAGTAGGAGCTCATTGGGGTCTTATATTCTTTGCCCCTCTAAGAAATTGCTTGAACAAAGGATGAGAAAACAATGGTGGGTCACAGTCATAGTGAGCCGAAATTGCTGCAGCATGAACCTTAATAGAAGAGAAGGACAAACCTTTGTCCAGTAACTCAGTAAGATATTGTAGAGCCACACTTAAATTAGGCTCAGAAACATCAAATTCCTTTGCTGCACTCCAAAATAAAAATCTCTTCCATTTATCTGCGTACACTTTCCTTGTACTAGGCCTTCTGGCTTCCAGGGTTTAAAACCCTCCAGGGTTCAAAACAGAATATGCCAGGCTGTTAGGTGAAGAGAGTGAAGTTTGACATTGAGTAAATGACTGTTCTTCTGAGACAGCAGGTGTGGAATCGAAGGCAAAGGCCATGGAGGCTCCCGTACCAGACTTCTCAGTAAAGGGTACCAATGCTGTCGAGGCCAATCTGGAGCTATTAAAATCATCCTTGGCTTGTCCTGTCTGACCTTTAGGAGTACCTTTGGGAGGAGAGGCAGAGGTGGAAAGGCATACACATGAAGATTGTTCCAATTGAAAGAAAGAGCATCCACTTTCCAGGCTGTGGGATCAAACCTTTTTGTGCAAAACTTTGGCAGCTGGTAGTTTAGTGGAGAAGCGAACAGATCTATGTCTGGAGTTCCCCATGACACTGTCAATTTCTGAAATACATGAGGATCCAATTTCCACTCGTGGGGATCCATAATTCGTCTGCTCAAAGCATCTGCTAAGGAGTTCTGTGCTCCCGGCAGAAACCTTGCCTGAAGATGTAGCTGTAAACTAAGAGCAGTCTCCCACAAAATCATTGCTTGCCTGCATAGAGGATAAGAATGTGTTCGCCCTTGCTTGTTGATGTACCACATGACAGTTGTGTTGTCTGTTAGAATCAACACCTGCCCTGGAAGAAGTAAATCCTTGAAAGCTATTAATGCAAATTGGACTGCTAACATCTCCTTCAAGTTGATATGTAGATGTTGTAGTCTGGCAGGCCACGTGTCTTGTATCCACTTTCCATTTAGATGAGCTCCCCAAGCTTTGTCTGAGGCATCTGTCGTTAGAATCTGACTCGCCTCTGGCCGGGTCACAGAGAGTCCCTTGTTTAGGTGACATTCCTGAGCCCACCACAAAAATTCCTTTTGAATGCAAGGTATTATCTGATTGACAGTGTCCATATCCTGGCAGTGCTGTGTCCATACATTTTTGAGATACCATTGTAGCTTCCTCATATGCAGTTTGGCATTGGGAAGCACCAGAATACAAGATGCCATGAACCCCAAGGCTTGAAGGACTGTCTTTGCAGTCAGCCTGGACTGATGAGACAATTGATGGAAGTAAAGGGAAAGATTCTTTTGTTTGTCCGGGGTCAAAAAGGCCATCTGGGATGCTGTATTCAGTCTTACACCCAGAAAGCACATGTCCTGAGAGGGTACTAGACTGGACTTTATTTCGTTCACAGAATACCCCAGGCATCTTAGCACTGCTATCACATATTGCAGATGATGAAGAAGTTCGTCCCTTTCTTGAGCCAGAATCAGGCAATCGTCCAAATAAGGATAAATCTGTATTCCTTTTAGCCTGAAGAAAGCTATCACTGGAGCCAGAACTTTCGTAAACACTCTGGGCGCAGTAGATAAGCCAAAGGGCAATGCAGAGAACTGATAATGAGAAGTTCCAGCCCGAAAACGCAGATACTTCCTGCAACTGAGTCTGATAGGAACATGAAGGTAAGCCTCCTTGAGATCCAGAGTCACCATCCAGTGATCTTTGCCCAGCAGAAGTAAAAGCTGTTGTAACGTCAACATTTTGAACTTGGGAATGTCCAGATAAGTGTTGAGGATAGATAAATCCAAAATTGGTCTCCACGTGTTCCCCTTCTTTGGTACTAGGAACAGGCGAGAATAAAATCCTAGGCCCACTTCTGGCAGAGGGACCGGCTGTATGGCCCCTATTTGAAGTAGCAGAGAAATTTGTTTGTGAGCCTCTATTCTTTGTTGAGGAGGAACGTCTGGCATGCCTTTGAAAGGAGGCAAGGTATGGAAATAAAACCTGTAACCTTTGTGTATGATATCCAATACCTATCTGTCTTGGGTAATTAAACTCCAATTTTCCTTGAAAAGTGCCAACCTTCCTCCCAAAGGTGCTGCCAGGCGAGAAGGCTCTGGCAGCTGAAAAGGTAGGTCATTGGGCCTGTTTACGAAAGGACTGACCCCTGCCCTCACCCGAAGACTGTGCAGGTGAACTCCCTGTTCTAGGCCTGAAAGAGCCCTGAGCTCTGCCCCTACCACGTCTAGATCTACCCCTAGACTGGGAATCATAAGAAGGATACGTCCACCCCTTGGTAGGCCAATTCCTACTAAACTTCGGATGCTGAACCTGCAAAAAATCTTTAACAGTCTGCATAGACTTAGCCTTGTCTTCCATTTTCTTTAAGACTGCCTCCACAGGTGAACCAAACAACACATCAGACTGTAAAGGAGCATCTAAAATCCTTGTCTTAACATGGTCAGATAAATTCTGATCCCTCAGCCAGGCGTGCCTGCGAAGAACTGACCCAGTGGCAGCCACCCTAGACGAGGCCTGTACAGCATCAAAACCACATTGCAAAGCATGCTTACCCACCTGTTCAGAAACATGTACCAAATCCTGTAATTCCTTACACTCAATACCTTCCGCCAGAGCATCTACCTTAGACTTCAATTGAGAAAATAGATAGTTTTGGTATTTCAACATGTGAAACTGGCAATTCAAAGCCCTCATAGCTAAGGTGGAAGAAGTATAGACTTTCTTTCCCCATCTATCCAAAGCCCTGGCCTCTTTATCTGGAGGAACGGATTTTTACAACAGAAGCCTTGACACCCTTAGGCCCTTGACTAACAGTTTCTGGGTCCGCCCTAGGACTCTTAAAAAGATATTTATGAGCTTCAGGCACCCTGTAATACCTATCCGGTTTAACAGGAGCAGGAGGCAAACAATCAGGATTAAGAGCAGCCTCTGCAAACACATCTTCCACAACATCCAGAACAGGAGGTATAGCCAAAGGCCTATGCTGCGGTAGAAACAAAAATTCCCTAAGCCTTTTCCTGGAATCAGAGAAGTCCTGACCTTCCCACTTAAAATGTTCCCGCATGGAATGAAGAGTCTCTGAAAAAGAAAAATCCTCTGGAGGAGAAGCAGAAGGAGTAGAATCATCCACATCAGAATCAGAATAAGGAGAATACTCCTGCAAGTCTTCAGCCGAAGACTCTGAAACATCCGAAGCCTGCTCAAAACTCCCCAACTCTGGTTCCACCCTAGGCCTCTTATCAGGAGGGGGCAAAGAACCTCTAATTAAAGTAATTAAATCTTCTGCCATTTTAAGCATATGCTTCCTGGGCACAGATCCTGATGAACTAGGAGTGACACCAACAGAAGCTAAACCTGGCCTGCCTCTGGGAGAAGCCTTGGAAACAGAAGGAGAGGGCCTAACCACCCTAGGAAGGGAGGGGAGTACAGTAACCTGAGAAGCCCCTTCAGCCTGACCTGCCTCCTGAGATGCCACATCCTGCAATAACAAAGTCTCCCCCTGGGACTCCAGAGAAACCTCCGGCGGAACCCCCGGTTCCACCGACACCTCCAAAGAACCGGCGTCCTGCAGGCGACTCTTCTTGTCTGGGCTTAGCTGCTTTGTCTTTACGCTTCTTCGTAGAAGCGGGCCGGAGCATCCGGCGGCATGTTATAATTGCACCGCTTCCGAAGACTAACCTGGCACAATCTAACCTTCGCTAATAGTGCGCTTATTAAACCTAGCACAAAAGCGACACCCAACAACGTCGTGCTCAGGCCCCAAACAAGGAATACACAAAGAATGATAATCTCTATGCGGTATCTGTTTCCCACAAGAAATACAGTTATTCACTTTTTCTGACATCCGGTAAACCACTGAGGCAAGAAAAAACTAAAATATTCCCCAACGGGGTACTTAGCCAACTTTGACTCGGTCTGAAACTCCGAATTCGAAAAATTTCAGAACGCCGAACGGCACTTGCAACGCTGCTTCTGCATCGGACCATGCGGCAAAAAAGACTGAGGATATGACGTCGGTCATGCGCATTTGTACCCTGACGTCCTGATGTTAGTCTAATGTGCCTTGACCGACGTCAGCCTTATACTTTGATATTCGGGCCGATCGAGGACAGCGGACTACCCCAAGTGTAAGGACTGCAGCAGTGTGAGATGAAGAACATCATCGGCTCCAGCCGCAGCCGATGTAGAAGCAGTCAGAGCATCCCCAGTCGAAGGCTCTGAACACGGAACCGACGGCTTGGATGGCTTCTAAGGCTTCCCCGACGATGACTTGGTTGGGGAACCTTCAGGCTTTAATAAGCCCCTCAAAATTAACTTACTTCTGCGTTCCTGCAGGACTCTTGGACTGAACACATGACAGACAGAACAAGAGTCCTGCAGGTGCAGGGGGTCCGGGCAATAAACACAAGACGTGTGACCGTCTGTCAGCGACATTTTCTGACAGCACGAGTAACACTTCTTGAAGCCTGAGACCCTGGTGTCTTTAGACATCCTAAAAAAGGACACACACACACACACACACACACACACACACACACACACACACACACACACACACACACACACACACACAAACTAAGTCAGTCACACAACAATTTAACCTGACAATTTAAAGAAAAGGGGAATGGGTCCAAAGGCCTAACCATTTAACCAAACAATGGGGTTAGGAATTAAGGGATTAAGGGGGACCGGAAGGAAGTTTAGCTAAGAAGGGAAGCTAATGGGATGGTCGCTAACAAAAAACTAACTGAAAAACTGACTAAAAAAGAGAAATTTAAGAATTATAAAATCCAACCTGCAGAGCTGGTAAGAAACGCACCTCGCAGCTGTAAGCGGCAAACGAGATATGGGTAGTTAACGCCTAGCATTGTGGGATATAGGGTAGCCTCGAGCCGGTAAAAATAGCTCTCAAGCTTTAGTATAGGCCGAGTCAGAGCCGAGGGTCGGCTCCGAACCCATCCAGCAAGAATGAAGGCGAGATTGACAACTTAACATCAGAAATTTCAGAATCCTGGTCAGAAGTATCATAAGCAAATTCAGTCCTAGGTCTCTTAGAGGGGGAAGGTTGGTTTCCCCTGATTAAAGTAATGATGTCTTCAGCCATTGTTATCATTTGTTTTTTAGGCATAGAGGCCTGACCATGCAGTCTGGGCGTCGGTTTTCTAGGCATGGTTCGAGTTTTAGGCCTTGAAGCAAAAGATGGCGTCAGTTTAATATGCAAGTCAGTAGGCCTGAATACACCCTCAGAAGCCGGTGCCTGCATTGCGGCTCCGGACCCATCCAAGGTGGAGACGTCCACAGATTCCACAGTTGAAGCATCTTGCGGCATACCGGACTCAGAATGGGTCTCAGTAGAGGCCTGCGAATCTGAAGTGGTGGGTATCAGGGGCTGCAAAAGCACCTCATTGAGTACTGGCGAACTGGCGACTAGCTTCAGAGAAGTGTCGTCGGCAGCTTTGGACCTAAGCGGCCTGTCTCTTTCTTTATCTTTGTGTTTTTTTGGAATGTCGGTAGTCGGGTGGCTTACCGAAGACATATCTGGATAATTGAACTGAGTACCAAAATATTTAGAAGCAAAAATATACTGACGACAAATAGTTTGTTGCTTAAATGAGGCACAAAACCAACAGCAAGGTACATCGTGGTCAGGGCCTAGGCAAGGAATACAGTACGAATGAAAATCTTTGTGAGGTAGAGGTATTTGCTTTCCACAAGTAATACAATTACTGACTATTACTGACATCGGTTTAGAGCAATTAAAAGTTTCCCCAATGGGGTACTTAGCTTTAGTTGAAGACTTCTGTTTTGAAACTCGAAAACGAAAATTTCAGGAGTCAGCAGACTGGCACTTGCGAACTGCTTCTGCTTTGGGCACCGCACGGCAAGAAAGACTGATGTAATGGCATCGGCTGCATGCTTTATACCCCTGACTACCTGACGTCACGGAAGATAAGACAGCAATCGACGCAGGACCCAAGACTTTGATAATCAGGCCGACTGAGGGTTACTGCAAGTAGATAACCCAAATGTGATGACTGCAACAGTGAAACACGAAGAACATCCCTGTAATATCTGTCTGGTTTTCTGGAAGCAGGAGGTAAGGAGTCAGGGGCCAAGCTGGACTCCAAAAAGTCATCATCAACAATGTCCAGTACAGAGGGGATAGCTGAAGGCCTGTGTTAGGGCAGGAGGAAGAAATCCCTAAGCTTCTTTTTAGAATCAGAGTAATCCTGGCTTTCCCAGCGAAAATGCTCCCTAAGAGTATGCAAGGTTTCACCAAAAGAGAAATCCTCTAGAGGGGAAGCAGAGGGAACAGGGTCTTCTACATCAGAATCCTCATAGGTAGATGAGGGTAAATCCTGGTCATCAGAGGAAACAGAAATTTCAGAATCTGATCAGAAGAATCATAAGCAAACTCAGTCCTAGGTCTCTTAGAGGGAGAAAGTTGGCTTCCCCTGATTAAAGTAATAAGGTCTTCAGCCATTCTTATCATTTGTATTTTAGGCATAGAGGCCTGACCATGCGTTCTGAGCGTCGGTTTTATAGGCATGGATCGAGTTTTAGGCCTTGAAGAAGAAGATGGCATCGGTTTAATATGCAAGTCAGTAGGCCTGAATACTCACTGCAAGCAGATAACCCCAAATGTGATGACTGCAACAGTGAAACACGAAGAACATCTCCCTCTTTGCGTACGCGTTCCCTCCTCTGCCCCTTATTCCCAAGGTACTGATTAAAATAAGGGAGGAGAGATCAAAGGCCATCCTCATTGCTCCAGATTGGCCCAGACAGCATTGGTACCCCTTACTGCACAGCCTGACCTTACAGCCCCTCAAGCAGCTTCCCCTGATCTCAGATCTCTTGACCCAGGTGAAGGGGAAGATATTGCACCCAGACTTACAGACTCTCAATCTTTCAGCATGGCTTATACCTTAAAAGCTAACAAGGAGTCCCTGTTAAGCAAACAGGTCCTAGACATCATCACAGAGGCCAGGAGGCCCAGCACTAGAAAATCATATGCAGGGAGATGGAACAGCTTCTGCTCCTGGAGCCAGTTCAAAGGGGAAAGTACCACCTATCCTTCCATCCCTCTTATCTTGGATTACTAGCTGAGTTGCTCAATAGTGGCCTCTCTTTCTCCTCTATTAAAATCCATGCCTCAGCCATTTTTGTCCATTACGATTCAGACCCACCCCTCTTCTCTCATCCTTTGATTAAGCAATTCCTCAGAGGGGCTTCTAATATAAGACCTCCCAGAAGGCCTCCCACGCCACTCTGGGACCTGAATTATGCTTTAGAAAAACTAACCTTACCTCCTTTTGAACCTGCTGCTTCTACAGAATTGAAATACCTCTCCTGGAAGACTGCCTTCCTACTAGTTATTACCTCAGCCAGAAGGGTATCAGAACTTCAGGCTCTCATGGCTGTTGAGCCCTTCATCATTTTCCATGCAGATAGGGTCTCCCTGAGGACTAACCCCTCCTTTATGCCCAAGGTGGTATCTGATGCGTCCCTCAACCAGGCCATACACCTACCCACCTTCTTTCCCAACCCTCAAAACAAGGGGGGAAATAATTCTACACTCGCTGGACATGCACAGACAACTCAGATACTATCTGGACCGTACTAAACCATTCAGAAAAACAGACCAACTACTTGTCAGCTTTGCCCCTGGGGCAGAGAGGAAGCCCATTTCCAAATGGACATCACACTGTATCCATTTCAGCTACAGACTACATGGAAACCCCCCCTAAGCCTATCTGTACCCATTCCACTAGGGCAGCCTCCACTTCCACAACCTTCCTCAGGGGGGGTCCCCACCAGGGACATCTTGGAAGTTGCCACCTGGACCTCTGTCCATACCTTTACAAAGCATTACCATCTACCTATTTCTAAGTCTAGGGCAGGGTTTGCTTCTTCAGTTCTGCAGGGCCTGCTGACCCATGCCTAGGACTCTTAACTTATCCTTCCACCCTTCTCCTCAGCTTTGGGAATCCTCCCACAGGTGAAGACTGCAACAGTGAAACACGAAGTACATAGTACAGTTGTGTATACTTACCATAAATGTAGATGTTTGAGTGTATTCACTGTTGCAGTCCTGGTTTCCCCTCCCTCCATCCCCCCATACAGCATCTTCCCCTAGGGGGACATAAGCTTCCCACAGTGGCTTTTAGCCACCAGAACCACTTTTCCTTATTTCCTTGCGCTTTTGATGGGTTACAGGAAGAAAAACTGATGTAATGACATTGGCTGCCTTGCTTTATAGCATTGACGACCTGACATCAGCATAAAGGCGATGGCAACCAACACAAAAAAACAATGACTCTGGTATTCGGGCCGGCCAAGGGCTACCACAGCAGGGATAACCCCACAGGTGATGACTGTAACAGTGAATACACGCAAACATCTACATTTATGGTAAGTGTACACAACTGTACTTTCCTTCAACCATGCATGTCTCCTAATCTCGCATCCTGACACTGCTGCCCTGCTTGATGCTTCTAAGTCGTCATATCCACAGTGTAATGGGTGTTTGGCCACTTGACAAGTAGAGTGCAGTAAATCTGCTAACTCCTTCGAACTGGCACAGTCAGGAAAGGTTGAAATCTGTTGTTTTAATAGTTCCAAAGTGTGTTGTTGATATTTTCACATATGGAACTGACAGCTGAGTGCTCTGATAGCTAAGGTTGCAGAGGTGTATACTTTTTTATCCCATCTGTCCACAGCTCTGGAATCCTTGTCAGAAGGAACAGGATTCTTGGCAGAACTAGACTTAGCTTCCTTAGGTCCCTGTGTAATGACCTCTTGGTCTTCGGCAGGATTGCTGTACAGATATTTGAGAGAATTTGGTACTCTGTAATACCCGTCAGGTTTACTGGGAGCAGGTGGGAGGGCATCAGGGGCAAAGCTGGATTCATGGAAAATATCATCCTCCACTTCTGAAAAAGGAGGGATGGCCATGGGGTCTGTGCTCGGGCACGTCCAAAAACTCTCTAAGTCTTTTCTTAGACTGGGGGAAACCCTGAGATTCCCACTGGAAGTGTTCCCTGAGAGTGTGAAGGGTTTCCCCCAAAGGAAAGGTCTTCTGGTGGGGAGGCAGAGGGAATGGATTCCTCTACATCTGAATCCTCATAAACTGTCAGGGGTTGTTGTTCCTCTTCAAAATCAGATTCCTCAGAATCCTGTTCTCTCATAATTTCTAGGGAAGGATGTCTTTTCCTTTTACAAATTGTGGCCTGACTACCCCTGATAAAGGAAATAAGATCCTCTGCCATTTTAAGCATTTGTGCTTGGAGTGGTGGAGCAGGAGCAAGATGGTAGCTAGAAGCAGATTTTTTAGGAGTGGCCTGGCTTCTAGGCCTGAGAGTATCCATCGGTCTGAGAGAAACTGTAGTTGGATGACAAGTTATCTTTTTTTTGTCTAGATTTGGTACTGCGAGAGGCCTCCTTGGAAGCCGGTGCCTGCGTTGCGGCTCCGGACCCAACCGAGGGAGAGACAGCCAAAGGCTCAGAAGCCGAACAAGATTTCTGCAGCATACCGGACTTTGAAAGGGTCTCGGTAGAGGCCTGTGTAGATATTGAATTGTGCATCAGGGGCTGCAAAAGCACCTCACTGAATTTCTGAGAACTGATGACCTGGTTAGCGGTAGAGTCGTCAGAAGGCTTAGCCTTGTGTGGTCTGTCTCTATCTTAATGTCTGCATTTTTTTCAGAATGTCCACAGATTGTTGGCTGACAGACGCCATTTTAGAATGCGAAGACGGAAGATGAAAATATCTGTCTACAATAAGAGCTCTACGGCAAATGGTTCTCGTGTTAAAGAGGGCACAGAACTGGCAATGGGGGACGTCATGGTCTGGGCCTAAACAAGTGACACTGTATAAATGGAAGCTCTACGATGAATGGTTCTCATGTTAAACAGGGCACGTCACTGGCAATGGGAGATATCGTGGTCTGGGCCTAAACAAGTGACACTGTATGAATGGAAGTCTCGGTGGGTGGGATCTGCTTTCCACAGGTGAGACAATTGTTAACGTTTTTGGACATCGGTTACTGCAATAAAAAAAGGATCCCCAATGGGCTGCTTAGCTTTATACATTTTCAGCTGAAATTCAAACTCTGGTACTGACCGAGCAGCAGACTTGTGAACTGTTTCTGCTACGGGCTCCACAGCAAAAAAGACTGATGTAATGGCATCGGCTGTCTTGGTTTATAGCACTAATGGCCTGATGTCAAACTACAGGTAACAGCAGCCGATGCAGAAATACATTGACTCTGCTATTTGGGCTAGCCGAGGGCTACCACAGCAGGGATAACCCCACAGGTGATGACTGCAACAATGAAATATGAAGGACATCAGTATGGCTACTGTAGCCATTATGATAAGAAGTTATTAGTCCCACCTATTACACAACAGTTTTTTTTCTAATTTCTATTTCAAACTTTTATATCAGATGCACCCACTAATGTTTGGCAGGTTAATCTTTTTTTTATAATTGTTTCTTTTCATCTCAATTTGAACCTGTCACATTTTTCAAGACTTTTTTATTTTAATGAAAACCCAAAAACAAACACGTCCCTAGAATACCCCATAAGCTATTAACCTAAAACACACACAAAAAACTATGTACATCTTCAGATAATGAAGTTTAACCCTCCTGATATGAACAATTATTCCACATTGACAGATGTATCTACAGGCATTACCTAACCTAAAATTAAGGTTATCAGTGTTGAAGCACGTTACAGCATATGCTCCCACATATACTAATTGCTGTCTATTATTTTCTTATCTTTTATTTCCTTCCCAGGTGTAGAAAACAGCTTGTATGCTTTCAGAAATTTCTAAACAAAGGTGCACTGGCTAACTTTAAGTAAAACTGAATTATACACTGTTCTAGTAAATCCGCTGAAGTATTTTTGCTACCAGGGTAGTTGCTATCTCTTATTCACTTCCAATAATTTCAAAGTTTATTTTTTACTGAATTGCTTGCCCTTGTACCTTTTAATTTTACATTTCCCTCAGCAAACAGTGTTTAGAACTCTCAAGATTATTGCCTGCACCTGTAGTCAGCTTGTCTCCATGGAAACATAAGAACAGAATGTTCAGCTGCTCTCAGCTGCAGACTTCTTAACTCACAATGAACTTTTATTTGTTAAAGGAAAAAAGATGCATTCACCATGTTTTCTTATTTTTCAAACCCACATGCTTGCACAAAAAAAGTTCTAAAATTAAGCTAAAGCATTAATCCAGATGTTCACCTATGCAAAAGTAAGAGAAAGCATCTTAGCTCTACATATATTATGATCAGTGCACTTTATACCCCCATTCCTTGCTCCAATAGCTCAAGATTACATGATATTATACTAATATTATATTATATACTATTAACTTAAATATTCTTTTGTCTAGTCTTGCTTCTCTTTTTATATTGTAATGCCCGCATTTCTTACACTAAAAAAAAAACTTGTTTACTCTAGTATATTATCATATCATATACAACAATCACTGAAAACACTCACCTTCACCCACTCATTTTAAATACCCCTGGATACATACTACACAAATCTGCTTTACTCTATAATATGCAATTTATATCATGACATGTTTTATACAAACAGAATTAGGAACAAAAATGGTTTTACTTGTGGTTAGTTTTATTTTCTTTTTAGTGTCCTTCTAAATATTAATAAAATGCTGTTGGGTATATACTTTTCAGTCCACCCACAAGGTTAACAGTCAGCAAAGGTCAAATCTTTCTCGGACACTTTTTCTTGTAAAAGCCATATTTCACAAATATGATTGATGTTTTATAATTTCATATTTATTCACTAATTTCAGTGATGATGTTCTTCTTTCTGTTCATCTCCATCTCCCAACAGCAGACTCTGTTTCAAGTCCTTGGTACTCCTGATTCTTCTAGTCAACACTTTGCTTTTTTTCCCATCTGCCAAGCATTTTCTTTTGGAACACTGGAAAAGGTTTCACTGGCAAAATCTCTCTACAAACCTCACTGTCAGAAGAATGAGAAGGAGAATCCCCTTCTGTTTGATGGTTCGCTTTTTGTTGGACAAACATTTGTATTTCCCTTGTAGTCTGTTCTGCATAAAAAAATGTATTTGATCTTCCAGGAAAAAATATTGCGAGGACAGCTGGATGCAGCAACTTGAATCTCACACCTGGCCCTTGACATACCCTGATTGCTGGGAAACATTGCTTGTTTTCTGCCTGGTATACACAGAATAATAATTTTCCACAATCAAACTACTGTCTCCAATTTTTTATACTTTGCCCTTCTGATACATTTTTGTCAGAATAACTTTTTTGCTGGTATGACTGCATCTTTACTAATACAGGTCTTGGCAGCTTTCTCATGGCCAGGTTTGGAGCATACACTCAATGTGCCCTTTCAATTAACAAATCCTGGTGTGGAATACCAGTCCAGTTGCTTATTTGTGCTTTCATAAAATTAATACAAGCTGTTCCTTCCAGTTTCTCTGGTGCAGCAGAATTTCAGGTTTTCTCTGCATGCTTTGTCCTCTAACGTTGTCATTTTTAAAACAGCTCTGCTTGAGAAGTCTCATACTCATCCGCCTTTTCTTCATTTTGACCTCTGACTGTTGTAGTTTTATCAGTTCATTTAAATAGCTGCTTAAAGCTTCTTCCTTGTTATCCAGCCTTTTGTTATTTGAGCTAATATACTCCAAGGCATTATTTATTTTAATTAGCTCTGAGTACATTTGATTTCTTTTTTCCTCTAAATTACTGGAAATCATTTCTTGCATCACAGCTGGAGCTTAAACTGCTTTGTGCTGAACAGTTGCAGGATTCTTCCCAATCAGTGCTTTCTCTCCACCTTTTCTAGTTGATTTTCTTTCAGGATCTCTAAGGTTTCTTGTTTGCTGGCATTCAGGGAGTGTACTTACTAGACAATAATTGAATTTTACTAAAGCTGGCAGAATTGCATGCCCTTATCTCTGTTTATTATTTTCACACTGGGAGAGCTAAAATTAAGATGCTGATCAGTGTGCCGCTATATTGACTTGAGGTTCTTGGTAATTTCTCGCACCATAAAAAAATCAAGAGTAGTGACCAGACTGTCTGGTCTATTGAAACCTCCTGCATATCTTTTTCTAGAAATGTTATGATTTCTTCAATAGTAACCCTCTTCTGGTGGGTTGGAATGGAATGTCTATAAGGGACTTGTGACTTGAGAGGGAAGTGAAACAGTGTGATGGGTGTAAAAGCTGGGCAGTGGAGGAACAGATGGTCGTAACAGCCTCTAGTGTGGAGTAGTCAGACAAGGCTTCAAGGAAATTTCTGCTGCCTTCTGTCCTGAGGTTCACAGAATACCTGATCATTCTAAGAACCTCTACCACTTGGCTAGCATCTACTCCCAGGGAAAAAGATCAGGGTGACATTTAGGCTGCTGATTCTGTGACAGCTGGCCATCCTGAAACCACTTCTAATGTGGACCCTTTTGCATCCTTGCAAAACAGCAGTGAACAGCTGTAAACTTGACAACATTTGTTAACGTTTTCCCTTTTTGCTATCCTCCACTTTAGATTTAATTTGTGGTCTGATGAGATCAGTGCTATTGAATAACATTTTTACGAAAAATGTCATGAATTTCTAGTGAAAATCTGACAGATGAATCCAGCCATAACACAGCAGTGTCTCTCAGCTACCTGCCTCCCTTGCTGCATAAAGTGCTACATTATGAGCTAGCCTTATAGCGAGATTAGACATGGGAGAACTAGTGGAAGCCTGAGTTTAAAGTTTATTCTGTAACAAAGTGTTGTCCAACTGATTCAGCACTTTTAACATTTTGGCCAAGAAACTGCATTGAAAATGTGGCATTTGTACCTGGTAATTTAGTACACTAAGAAAAGTATTGGGGTCATGAATACATTCTTTCCAAAGTGGTCAGACTCCCTGCCTGAAAGGTGGAAGACAGGATTGTGAGGCACAGGAGTCCTTTTTACTGCTAGACATAATAATAGAACCTACAGTTAGGTTTCTCGAATGACATTCACAGTCTTTGTAGGGGCTGGAGTATTCTATCAGGCTTATTTGCATAGCAGCCACCACAACTGGCTCTTTCCATGCCTCCACAGTGACTCCAGCAAATATGGCATCTACATGGACCATCTGGGATGGCAATGGGAATGACTGTAAGGCTTTATGCAAGACCTTATCTAAGGGTGATGATGTTAAGTCTGGGACAACACCACATCGTCTGCATAGTTAACAGGGCTTAATCCAAACTAGGAGTCATCAGGGACATACCGTTCAACTGTCTAAATTTTTGTGCCATATTTTTGGTCTGTGCTTCATAAAATTTGTGATTTTCTGGTAAATCACCAGGATGATCTGAAGATTGAAGTCACAAAATAATGACATACAGTTGAGTTTCAGACATCATATCCTTCAGAAAAATGCATGCCAAAATAAATCCTGTTATTCTAGCAACTTCCTAAGTTTATAAGAGTAGTATTTAAAATCTGTCTCTATTTTTGGGCATTTATCCCCCCATTATGCCAGGCTTTGTCCAGATTGCACTAAGAAGTTGAGAGGTATGATCAGGGAAGTACTGGAGAATCTGCTTTAGCAGGCAAATCTGGGGCTGGGTTAGAAGACATCCAAGGCAAGGGGAGCTGAGATGCTTCTTCTAGCATCTTCTTTTCACTTTAAGCTTCAGTTGTGACTGTTCTAAGGAGGACTACACAGGATCTGTCTCAGTCTGGGGTTCTGGCTAATGGTTCTGTCAAAAACTAGCCAATCACCTGTCTTGAGGACATGCTGTTTTCTGGGCAGAACTCCTCGTGACAGGGGCCTCAGGAGAGAGAATGCGCACTATACAATTACTGGGAAGGAAGCTTCTACATCTAAGGCTACAGCACTGGAATTCAGCTCAACACCAGTGTCATTGTTAGCATTAAAGAACATCACTAAAGGATGAAGTTAATCTGCACTAGGCAGGGAATAGGGACTATAATGATTCCCAGCACCAAAGTAAGACCTGGAGATGATGGTGGAGGAGGATTACAGGTAAGGGGAGGAGTTAAAGCCTGAAAAAGTTTGCATCATCCCAAGGTGACCTCAAGCTGCAGCTATAGTTCAGACAGTAGTAGATAATACAAAAGACCAAGAAAGATCTAAAAATGGTCTAGGTTTTCTGACCTGACTTTAGTAAAGAGATATAATTACTGATACTGAGGATGCAAATGCTTGCTAGCATTAGGACTGCAAAATGACATTCTATTTCAATGCATGATTCTATAGGTTTACAGTAAAGTGGCACTGCTCTTCATTAGCTTGAGCAGATTACTTTCATTTTCTTAGTTAACGAAGCAAGCTCATTCAGCTCAAGTACCCTTCTACAGCAGAAAGTCAGAAATGCCACTTGGTTAAGTGTCATAGTCATAGACTGCAAAAGGAAACTCAGTACAACATACAAGATTATGCTCATTATCAGTTTATTCCCTAAACTTTCTGTTCCCACTTGTAACAAAACAGATGCAGTGAAAGGAGACCTGTGACACCTTCATTACAAAATAATTGCTCTTTATTGGACTGGTGACATCACCAGCAAACTAATTTTTAATGAAGTAACACCTAGGCCAGAGTGAAGCAAAGTGCTACAATTCAGAAGTTATGGATCTCTGCCATATAAGTACTTTGCAAGAGTTCACTGCATTTAGTTGCTGTTTTGCATGGATGTAGTTAGTCTTTCAAACTGTACATGCTTGCATAAGAATGGGAAGGCACTCCATTTCTAAAACATTGCAAAATGTCTACCTGTCCAACATTAGGACCGTGATGGTGATGGATCTGTTGATAGGTCTTGATGAATGTGAAAATACTTTAGTTATGCAGGACCATAAATTATTCCGCTGTTCTCACATTTTAGTGACCTCAAAATTGACTGTAACAGTAAGAACAGAATACTTTTAATTACACAAATTTTATATATATACATATTTACAGACATAGTGGGATTGGATTCCATAACATGGGATGTGCAGTGGACTTGCCCCCCAGCAAAATATTAGAGTGGGATATTTCTACAGCTTGTAATGTAATATACTGACACAATATATGATCTTGTTGCTATATACATACACACACTGTCAGAAGGTGAATTCAAAAAGGATTTTTTAGAAAATTATGATTCAGATACTTAATTTTAAATATCTGTCACTATCTCATTGCAAAAAACAGTATGAAAATGCTACTGGATGCTGGATGCCTCAGAGAAACACGAACACCAACAAGTTATATACGGGACAGTGTATCGCCCAGTTGGAAGACTTTTTACAAAGAGATGTATGTTTTAATACATTGAGTCAGGCAAATGGGCCTGAACCCATTCAAGCTAATATAGTTAATGGGACATCAAAAGAGCTTATCTATTCATTCGGAAAAACACTGAATGCAATGAAAGGTGTAAAGATAGACAATGCTTATTTGAACAAATGTCTTACTCTGAACATAGTCCCTAGGGGACTTTGTTTTTTTTAAATACCTATGGGGGTGTTTTTGAACGATCAATCTGTGAAGAATTTGATAATTTGTTTAATAATTTTGGTTTTGATTATATGTGTCTTAATTAAGAAAAATGACGAAAAATTGTGTAAGCTTACCGCACAAGCGGAGAAACTAAATAAAGCTATAATAAAAGATTTATTATTTGACCAGTGGCAAAAGCTTAATACAAAACAATACACATTAGCAGAGAAGAAAGCTCAGACAATACAAGCGAAGAAAAACAAAAAGATAAATAGAGATGTAGCAGAGTACAAATCTAATAGAGTGTACCCTTGGAAAGAAAATATAAGGGGAAACACTGAGGTTTTTATTGACAAAGATACAGATGGACTTCAGAGTTATACACAGGAAGGACATTTTGAAGTTGAAAATTCAAATTTTCACGTAGGTGGGAAACAAAAAACAAAGCAGTATTGGAAAAAGAACTGGAAGTGGAGAAGGAACAGACAGGAATGGGGACAAAAAAATGTTATGAACCAGGAAAATACAGTTGTGTACACTTAACATAAATGTAGATGTTAGAGTGTCTTCACTGTTGCAGTCATTACTGTAGGGTTCTTCCTGCTGGCAGGCAGCCTTCGGTCGGCCAGAATCCCAAAGTCTGGGTCCGGCGTCAGCTGTGTACTCACCTTCCCTGACGTCAGTGCGCCAGGGGTACAAAGCTCCCAGGCGATGCCATGTTCTCCAGTTTTTCTTGCCCCAGATGTCAGGTGCCCAAAAGTAAAGGCTAAAAGTAAAACAAAAATGTAATATACAACAAACCCCATACCCTGTAGCAAATACACCCCAGAAGAAGGGTGAAGCAGGGAACCACACCAATAAAAGTATAAGAGGGGACAAGAGGGTGGGTAACCCGGACTGCAACAGTGAAGACACTCGAACATCTACATTTATGGTAAGTGTACACAACTGTACTATGTTCATCGTGTTTCACTGTTGCAGTCATCACTGTAGGGTTGAATCCCAAAGCTGAGATAAAGGGTGGTGGTTATTGAGTAGAAACGGCGGCTAGAAGGCCTTGCAAGACTGTAGAAGCAAAGCCTGCCCTAGACTTAGAATAAAGAGGGCGATTATAGTGCTTAGACAAAGTATGCACTGAACTCCAAGTTGCAGCTTCCAAAATATCTTTGATAGGGACTCCCCTGAGAAAGGCAGCTGAAGTAGCAGCAGCTCTGGTAGAGTGTGTCCTAATTTTTCCTGGGATTTGCTTTCCATGATGAGAGTAACAAAATCTGATTCCATGAGCAATCCATTTAGAAATGGTCTGTTTTGAAATAGCTTTGCCTTGGGAATTTGCTGCATAAGAAACAAACAGTTGTTCTGTTTTCCTGATATCCTTGGTTCTGTCCAGGTAAAAGCGAAGCTGCCTGTGCACGTCCAAAGAATGCAAGATCCTCTCCCCCTTATTTTGTGGATTAGGGAAAAAAGTTGGCAGGTGAATAGTTTGGTTTAAAGCCACTTTAGAAACCACTTTAGGCATGAAAGTAGGGTTAGCCCTCAAAGAAACCCTGTCTTGATGAAAAATAATGCAAGGTTCCACAGCCATGAGCGCTTGTAACTCCGAGACTCTCCTGGCTGAAGTTAAAGCCAGTAGGAAAACAGTCTTCCATGATAAATACTTTACATCAGATGTGGCAGCAGGCTCAAAAGGAGGCAGAGTATGTTTTTCCAGGACATAATTGAGGTCCCAGGCAGGAATGGGTGGAGTCCTAGGGGGCCTTAAATTCTTTGCTCCTCTGAGATATTGTTTCAAAAGTGGATGTGAAAAAATTGGAGGATCTGTATTATAATGTGCACAGATAGCTGAGGCATGTATTTTTGTGGAGGAAAAGGATAAACCCTTATGCAACATATCTGTTAGGTAATGTAAAATCAATGGAATATTTGTAATGTGATGATCTGATTCCTGAGCATGCATCCAGGTGCAAAATCTCTTCCATTTGCCTTCATAAGATTTCGTTGTGCTAGGCCTTCTGGCTTCTAAGATAACATCCATGACCTGTTTGGGAAGGGTAGGATTAATCATAGACCCTGAATACGCCAGGCTGCCAGGCTGAGAGTTTTGATATGAGAGTGCAGGACCTGGCCCTGATGTTGAGACAAAAGATTTGGAATCTGAGGTAGAATCCAAGGAGGTTCCTGGGATAGATTTATCAGTGTTATGCATCAAAATTGTAGAGGCCAATTCGGGGCTAGTAAGATCAGCTTTGGTTTGTCCTGTTTTATTTTTAATAACACCCTTGGTAGAAGAGGTAGTGGTGGAAAGGCATACCCAGAGAGGTTCCTCCAACTGAATGAGAGAGCATCCACTTTCCATGCTAGCTTGTGATATGTCCTTGTGCAAAAAGTCTGTAACTGGTAGTTGTGGGGAGATAAAAATAGATCTATGTCCGGGCAGCCCCAGGCTTCTGTAATCATCTTGAATATGTGGGTGTCTAGCATCCACTCGTGTGGGTCTGACAGGTTCCTGCTCAGGCTGTCTGCCAGAGTGTTTTGTTTCCCTGGCAAAACTGAGCTTGTAGGTCCACTTTGCAAGCTAGTGCTGTGTTCCATAGAGTCATGGCTAGTCTGCAAAGGGGGTAGGAGTGCGAACCCCCTTGCTTGTTTATGTACCACATAACTGTGGTGTTGTCTGTCCGTATCAGTAGCTGCCCTGGCTGTAAAAGATCCCTGAAAGCCAAGAGGGCATTCTGCACAGCTAACATCTCTTTTAAATTGATATGTAGATGCTTCTGATCTTCTGTCCAAAAACCTTGCAGGCCTTTCCCCTGCAAGTGGGCTCCCCATGCATAATCCGAGGCGTCCGTGGTTATGACTTGGTTGGCTGGAGGTAGACTGAAGGCTTTCCTTTTGTTTTGAAGACATGCCGTGGCCCACCAATGGAATTCCTTTTGCAGGCAAGGCAAGACAGCAATCACTGTTTCCAGACTGTGACAATGCTGGGACCATACGCTTTTTAGGTACCATTGCATCTTCCTCATATGCAGTCTTGCATATGGTATGAGTAGGATGCAGGAAGCCATGTAACCCAAAGCCTGCAGGAATTTCCTTGCAGTTAGCTGAGACATTAACGCCAGGCTCTTGAAAGTTGAAGCCAGCTGTAGTTGTTTTTCTGGCGTCAGGAATGCCATCTGGGTAGTTGTGTTTAAAAGAGCACCCATGAAAGTTATCTATTGAGTGGGTGCCAAATTTGACTTTTTTACGTTCACAGTGAATCCCAGGTACTTGAGTAGATTCTGAACAAATTCCAGGTGCTGGTGTAAAATGTCCTTGTTGTCTGCTTGAATAAGGCAGTCGTCCAGATAAGGGTAGATTTGAATTCCCTTGAGTCTGCAGTAAGCTACTACTGGTGCCAGGCACTTGGTAAAGACCCTGGGTGCAGTAGACAAGCCAAAGGGCAGCGCAGAGAAATGGTAATGTTTTGAGCCTGCCTTGAACCTGAGATATCTTCTGCACTCCTGTCTGATAGGAATGTGCAGGTAAGCCTCCTTTAAGTCCAATGTCACCATCCATGCATTTTTGCTCAACATTGGCAGGAGCTGCTGCAGAGTAAGCATCTTGAACTTTGGTATCTCCAGGAAAGTATTTAAGACTGACAGATCCAGGATGGGTCTCAAAGTATTTTGAGTTCTGGGAACTAGAAAAAGTCTTGAATAAAAGCCTTGTCCCGTCTCTGAATTTGGAACCAGTTCTATGGCCCTCATAGCCATGAGGGACCTCACCTGTTTTAATGCCTCTGCCCATTGAGTTTTTGGTAGGTCTGGCCATCCGTTTAGTTTTGGTAAGGTGTGAAAGTGGAATTTGTAACCTCTTAAAACTACATCCAGAACCCACTTGTCTTGGGTTATGTAAGTCCAATTTCGGTGAAAAAGAGAAAGTTTTCCTCCCAGAGGAGCTTCCAGGAGAGAGGTTCCTGGAGCCATGCAGGGGGAGTCATTGAGCCTGTTTCCTATAAGGTTGAGACCTATCTTCTCCACCCCTGGGGGTGGAAGCACTCCACTGTCTAGGTCTATAAGAGGTCTGTGCTTGGGCCCTCCCTCTGGGGCGCCTATATCTACCCCTCTGAGGCCTCTCCGAGCTGGGAAAGGACCAATTTTTAGCTGGCCAATTTCTGCTAAATCTAGGAGGCTGAACTTGTAAGAAATCCTTAACTGTTTGCATGGATTTTGCCTTATCCTCCATTTTCTTTATAACATCTTCAGCCTTAGACCCAAACAAAACATTATGTTGAACAGGAGCATCCAGTAATTTCGCTTTTACTTTATCAGGCAAATTTTGTTCCTTTAACCAAGCATGCCTTCTAATGACCGTGCCAGTGGCAGCCACCCTGCAAGAGGCCTCCAAAGCATCAAAACCACAGTGTAAGGTATGTTTCCCCACCTGCTCAGTAGCATGCATCAAATCTTGTAATTCCTTATTGTCTGCACATGCAGAAATGGTACACAGTTTTTGTTTCATAACCGACAAAAGGTATTACTGATATTTCAACATATGAAATTGACAATTTAAAGCCCTAATAGATAAAGTAGCAGAAGTGTACACTTTTTTGCCCCATCTCTCCAAAGCTCTAGAATCCTTATCTGATGGAATAGGGTTCTTAGCAGTGGCGACCTTAACACCCTTAGGACCCTGAGAAATGGTTTCTGGATCAGCAGTAGGATTTTTAAATAGAAACTGGTGGGAATCAGGGACTCTGTAATATCTATCAGGCTTAGCAGGGGCCGGAGGAAAGGAGTCAGGAGTTAAATTAGACTCAGAAAAGACATCATCCACAAAATAGGAGGAATAGCCAGGGGTCTGTGTTGGGGAAGAAGAAGGAAATCCCTAAGCCTTCTCTTAGATTCAGAGTACTCCTGTCCTTCCCAGTGAAAATGTTCCCTCATGTCATGTAAAGTTTCCCCAAAAGAATAATCCTCAGGAGGAGAAGGTGAAGGAATGGATTCCTCAGCATCAGAATCCTCATAAGGAGGGAAAGTATAATCCTGTTCAGAGGAAGACACTGAAGAGATAGATACCTGATCAGAGGATTCATAATCCAATTCTTGTCTTGGCCTTTTGTCTGGAGGGGGATGAGAACCCCTAATCATAGTTAGCAAGTCCTCCACCATTTTAAGCATTTGTTTTTGAGATTTAGGTCCTGGATCAGAGGAGGCCTGGGCTTGAGTCTTTGTTTTAGAAGGAGTCTTTGCCTTTGTCTTTGCCTTTACCTGAAGCTGCGTAGGCCTGAAAACCCCCTCAGAAGCCGGTACCTGCACAGCAGCTCCGGACCCATCAGAGGGAGCATTATCCGAAGGTCCTGCACCTGGAGTATCCGAAGGCCTAGTTGGCTTCTTGTGGGTGTCCGTTTCGGCAAGTGGTTCTGTAATGGCCGACGACAGGGGCTGCGAAAGCGCCTCACTGACAACGGCTGAACCGGCAGCTGGCTCTGATTGTAAACTGTCATCTGATTTGGACCTCTGAGGCCTATCCTTATCCTTGCGTCTTTTATGAACTCCGGTAGTCGGAAGAGTGCCGACGACATGTTATAATTAAATCGCCTCCCAAAGTAATGAAAGTCAAAATCGTATCTCTGTTTAATAGTATGATGATTAAATCTAGCACAAAACTGACAACTAGCTACGTCGTGGTCAGGGCCTAGACAAGGAATACAGTAAGAGTGAAAATTCTTATCAGGTATTTGCTTCCCACATGAAATACAATTATTAACTTTTTCTGACATCGGTCTGGAGCAAGAAAAAAGTTTCCCCAAAGGGGTACTTAGCTTTGAAAAAAAGAATGTCTTCGGTATGAAGCACCAAAAATAACAGGAGTCAGCCGACCGGCACTTGCGAACTGCTTCCACCGCACGGCAAGAAAGACTGGAGAACATGGCGTCGGCTGGGAGCTTTGTACCCCTCGCGCACTGACGTCAGGGAGGGTGAGTACACAGCCGACGTCGGACTAAGACTTTGGGATTCTGGCCGACCGAGGGCTGCCTGCCGGCAGGAAGACCCTACA
This sequence comes from Protopterus annectens, assembly GCF_019279795.1. NCBI lineage: Eukaryota > Metazoa > Chordata > Ceratodontiformes > Protopteridae > Protopterus > Protopterus annectens. Next base: position 1,741,481,668 of record NC_056739.1, on the reverse strand, counting down.
GTGATGACTGCAACAGTGAAACACGATGAACATCGGGGGAACAACAATAGATAGGTACTGAGGATGAGACAAGTAGTGACAACTATGCATTAGTAGAATCAATTATAGATGAGAAGAGTGAGGATGGTATTGTATGTAGTAAGGACAACTTTAATATATACAATTACACCAGTAATGCAGTTGGAGAAGAGTACTTTAAATTATTCTCAAAAGGTATGAAATGCATACCTAAGACAAAGTTCCATGTAGTCGATTGCCTAACTGAAATTAAGCTATTTCTTAGAAAAATTAATTTAGCCATTTTTTTTTTTCACAACAAACCATGTTCAGGTATTAAGGATGGGTTGAGGAAAAAAAAGTGTTTATATCCCTCCCATACACCCAAATGTAGCTGTGTATGAAGTAATCGTAACTAGGGAAATATACCATTTACAAAACAGTACAAGACATAAGAAAGTATTGAATAACCTTACGGACAAAGAAACACAGTTAATTCAACAGTTAAAAAGCAAAAGTAATATCAAGGTGATGAAACCTGACAAAGGAGGAGGTGTGGTTTTATATGACTCATTTGAATATATGAACAAGATGTATAAAATTTTACAAGAGTCAGGAAACTACAGTATAGTATCAAAAAATTAAATCAGTATAGGATATAGACGAATTGACATGTATCTGGAATATTTTTTATTAGATGGACGTATCACCCAGGACACCTACAAATACCTAAAGGTAGAACATCCGATATTAGCAACTATAGTAGGTATACCTAAAGTCCACAAGAGTATTACTGATCCCCCAGTCCGCCCTATTATTTCTGGTAGCCATTCAAAAACATTTCCATTAGGTACTGCTATTGACAAATGGCTTAAGCATATATACTCCAGGATACCCTATTTAATAAAGGATTCTTGGGCTTTATTAAGTAATTTAACTCCTGAAATTTGGAAGGAAGGAATTGTATACATTACAGTGGATGTGATAGACTTATTTTCATGCATTCCTAAACAAGAAGGATTAGATAGTTTCTGTAATAGTATTAGACAGTACTCAGGCTTAGAATGGGAACAAATTAATTTAATAATGGAACTTGTGTCTATTGTACTGGAACACAACTACATATATTTTGAGGGTGAATATTACAAGCAGACCAGAGGAGTAGGAATGGGGGCTGCCTGTGCCCCCATTTTTGCAAATCTGGTAATGCTAGATTGGGAGACTAAGAACATCTTCAAAAGTGAATACTTTAAATATGTAAGATATTATTCAAGGTTCTTGGATGATATTCTTATTATATGGGAAGGTCCTGTACATAAAATAGATGAGTTCATTACATATATGAATAACACAGGTGAATATTTAAAATTCACACATTCTTACAGTATAGAAGGCATAGCGTATTTGGATATGTTCATATCTAGTACAGCCAATGGATTCAAGTCACATATACACAGGAAGGATACATTCTCCAATAATTATTTCGAGTATACTAGTAGCCATCCTCAAAAAATGATGAGAAACATATTTAAAGCACAGTGTATACGAGCAGCTAGAATGACTTCCACATACTCAGAAATGCTCGAAGAAACAGAATTCATAAAAACATTGTTCAGAGCCAGGGGGTACCCACTACACTTGTTGAATAATGTTAAGGAATATATAGTTGGAGAATGGGGTAAGAAATATTTTCCAGTTTTAGGAAGAGAACAACCAATAACCGCTGTTGTGATTGATAAATTGGACAAAAGGTACAAAAAGGCTTGGATTTTGGAATACACACCTCAAGTTAATCAAATAAAGCGGATCCTACATAGGAATTGGAATATACTTACGATAGACAATGAAATAAAAAATATAGTTGGAGACACCCCAATGTTTGTATATAAAATGGGGAAAAATGTAAAGATGATCTTAGAGAGGGGTAACATGGTCAGGAACATCAACCAGCACAATAGACACACTACAAAGTGTGGCAGCTGTAGACAGTGTCAAGTCATACTAGAAAATGATGGCATCATTCTGGAAAACAAACAGGACCAGAATTACATTTCAGTGTGGAAATTGCAACACCAAGTATTTCACATACATGGCCAAATGTATGACCTGTCTGAGCTTCTACATAGGTAAAACGGAGAGAATGCTCAAAAAGAGAACTTATGACCATTTGTATGCCATAAAAAGAAAAGACAAATCTAATGCCCTGTTTAGACATATAGACAAACATGGGGAAAGTTATGTTTTCAAATTTGCTATCCTGGAACAAGTTAGGCAAGGCAATTATAAAGCATTGTTAGGATTGAAGGAAGTTAAATGGCAGATATTAACTGACGCTTCAAACGAACCTGGCCTAAATGACTATATTACAATAAAACCTATTTTACAGGTTAATATGTAGGATTCGCAAGAACATGCTTGTATGGATTCTACTGTACTTCACTTTTTTGTTTGTAAAAATGAATGTTGAATAGTATATTAATTGACATTAAGAATGAATTTGATTTTATTTTTATTTCTATTTTTATTTTTGATTTCATTTGATATTTGCATATGTATTAATTTATAAGATGGTAATGAAATTGAGATGAATTATAATTTAAATCATAATATTGAATTAGTAATTATTGAACGAACCATAGGTATTACAATATATTATAAAATTTAAGACATATATAACAACATAGTACGTATTATATTTTATGAACTATAATAAGGAAATAGAGTATTATTTGGTATATGTGATTTTAAATGCACATTTTACTGCACCCTTTATAGAAACGTATGTTTTTGGACAAATGCACTTTTTCTTTAAATGAAGCTGTTTCTTTAAAAGAAGTTGTTCTTCAAATGAAGCTGTTTTTTAAACATATGGCGCCAAAAAGAATACTTAAAAGGCTAATTGATTAATTGATGTTATTCTGAAGAAGTCAACATTGCATGTGGATGAAAGCGCTAAATCTTACATCATTTTAAACAGTTCTATATTAAATTTGTGGAATATAACTTGTTGGTGTTCATGTTTCTCTGAGGCATCCAGCATCCAGTTGTTTGTCTTTCGGCTTTTTCCCGGTAAGGGGTCGCCACAGCAGAACTCCAGTCCGCTAATGACTGGCAGTAGATTTTTACGAAACGCCAGTCAGCCAGCTCGACGCCCAACCTTCAACGAAGGCACGCCCATTTATGCTGTCTTTCGAACGCTACCCAACCGCGGGGAGGACATGCAGACTCCACACAGAAGGCACTCCCAAGCCACGCCGAGAATCGAACGGGAGAACCTCTTGCTGTGAGGTAACAACGCTACCGCCGTACCACCACGGCGAACAGCATCCAGTAGCGTTTTCATACTGTTTTTTGGTTACATTGTTGCTTGAATGCTATTCTGTGGTTTACTAACTCATAGCACACCACTTAGCTTTCAACTTTTGCTCTCTGCAACAAGAGGGAATTCTTAAATATGGTTTACTGACTAGGCTTGTAATGTTCTGTAGACTGAATGTCTAGTACATACCTAGGAACACGTGGATAAGTTCGTTATAAAAAGGAGCTTAACTAATTAACTGTTTCCCCATAATACTTACAGATGTGAAGAAAAGATTCTGAGGAACACAGAGTGACTAAGGAAGTTACAGTTTGACAGCTGTTTGGCAAACCTGATCTCAACATTTCACTAGTTACTGGATAACCTGTGGATTCCTGTTAACCAACAGTCTTTTGCTTGCTAGAGATGTTTTACATCAGTCCTATGCATTTTTAATTTCCCCTCTATCTCTGATACCAGACGAATTTAAGAAAGCCCTTTCCCTATGACCACCCACCATATTTTTCTCACTCAGAAAAATATGAGTATGCTTTCTTATTGCTCTTTAGTTATATCTCATCCAATCTTTATCTTAGTGGCTTTTTACTGATAGACTGATTTTCATGTTATCTTTATTAACCAGACAAGTGTCCTAATCTTTTTCTGAATCATTTTAGACAGAACTGGCACAATGACTAAAGATAGGCTATGTTTTAGATGGTACGTATAGCAATACAGTTTCTTAAAGATAAGTAAGCACTCAGTGTATTAGACAATCATTAAGAGGCCTGACTGAAATAGGTAACTGTTCGGTCTCTCTCTTGAGAGCTCTGTCATCGCTATTTTCAGGTCACTAGTTCATGTGTTCCCTAGCAACATACACTGTGGCATCCATGTGCCAGACTAGAAGGGTGCATGCATGGACAGTGAGGTAACGGTAGCCCCTGTGGTGATGCAGTCTTCACATCTCCACCATGGGTGCGGTTAGGACTTAAACAGAAATGTCCCTATTGCTTGCATATTTGGATGTGAACGGAAATGCAAGCAACCCTCATGGCTGCTGAGTGACAGTCTCCTCTAGATGGCTTTTTCCCACACTATACTGGGTATTTTCCTAGTATGTTGGAAACAACAGGATAAGTCTATTATGGAATGGCTTAATGGATGGCAGGCAGAATAATTTAAAGGTTGAGCCATAAAGTAAGTGCTAAAAGCAAGCTTGTTATCAGTGGCTCAGCCAGTAGCACACGTGTCTTTTTTATGCAGGGAAGATGAGAAGGCTGTACATTTTATGCCCACTACTCTCACTTCAGTTCAGCATGAAGGAGTGCTCTTCTTTTTGAGAGGCTACCCTTTGGAGAAGATATTAAGCCAATGTCCAGTTTGCCTAAACAGGTAGAAGCATGAGACTGTACGTCACTTATCAAAGGATTCATGGAGTTTATAATAAAAAAAATTATGAGCAGAAGAAATAAGTAACATTCCTTTCAGTTCAAAAGTCCTCTTCTGTATGCTGCTTTTTTTCTCTCAGTTATTTCCACCCCTTCCTCACTCAACAACACTCTTCTCTATTTATGCATTTGTTTTTCACAACAGTCCTTCTCTCCATTTCACGGCTACTCTACCACCTCTCTCGCTTCCTATTTAACTTTCTTTCCTCTAATCTACACTGCTCTCTCCTTCAGCAATCCATCTTCTCCCATTCCTAATTAAATGGAGGAACAGCTTGCAACTTTGGATGTGAATGGGAATGCAAGCAACCCTCATGGCTACCTGAATGATATCACACCACAATATAAATAATGTAAACATTGTAAATTGTGACATACTGTCTTTTACAGTGCTGCACTAAACATAACACAGAATGTGTCTCTTCACTTCAAATTCATGAGCGGATGGGTAATCTGCTGTGGCGACCCCTAACCGGGAAAAGCCAAAAGAAGAAGAAGACTTAAAATATCTTTCTGTCTGTAGTAATGTGACCAACCTTTCTGTTTCGCATTTTTGCTTTCTCAGAATTAGTCTGAAAATGGTCCACTGATATCAATCTACCTTGGTTAACAAAATAAAACTGGATTTCATAAAGTAGTTTAAGAAAATATAACCCCAAAAAGGTGCTTACATCAGAAACTGCATTATGAAACACTCCCTTACTAATACTTGAAAAAGATTATTTTTAATTAGGCATTTTTTATATCTGTTTGTGACAGAAATTCTGCAGTTTATAACTACTGTTACTGGTTGTTAAACATTCTAGTTCTGGTACAGGAATATGGAAAGCTACTTTGTTCAAATGGACAATGTTTAAGGTAGACATTGAACTGGCCATAGTGATGAATGGTAAGCCTAAAGTGTCACCTTCTGTAAAGTAGAGAACTTAGGACACAGGTTAGGGACAACGCCTGAAATTCAAACAGCTCATAGTTTGGTCTAAGGTTTTCTTTAAAGGCTATGCCTACTTTGTCCGCCAGACACTCAACATTTGAAGGTGTTTGACTGTATGATGGAGAAATATGTAAGTAAATACTTCATACTAGGATTCCCATGCTATCTTAAGTGCTAGCAGGACTAAAAAGCAAGATTAGGGAACATGTACATTGCATGAGACAGCTGTAAGCCAGATTCCATCTCAAATGCTATGAACAAACTATAAAGTGTTCCTTAGACTTTATTTGCCCAAGTGACAGGAGAACTAGGCTACTAAGTAAAAAAAATAGCAGCACAGGATTTGTACTTAAACTTATTTCTTTTGTAGGGTTGTGATTTTTTTGCAAACCATTTTATAGCACTCATTATTTTGTGTCATAGCTAAAATTATTTCCTAACCATAAATCAAGGACTAAAAATTATAAATGCTTACGGAATGAAATAGTGCTGAGTTACTGCATAAAATTAATATTTATGGGTGTAGTACAATACATAATGGTGAAAATGCAAGGAAATATTACCTTGGTAAAGTTTTCACCATAGAAAGTTTTGCTACATAAATCTAGAAAGCATTTCCACAAAATAATATTGAACATGATTTTACTGAACTCCCATAATGACAAAAAAGCCCATCAAACACCTCTCGTTCCACCTATCCTTGCACTATGACCTCAGGAAGTTTTCTATCAGTGTAGGTTATATAAATACAGAGGGCTAAACTTAAATTAGGGACACTCCATAAATCCCTTTTTGCTTCTCTTCCCTGTGGAAGAATTCAGCAAACTGCAGTACTGGTTTGCTAAATTCAGTCAAATGTCACTTGGTCAAGCTTTCTTTTTTCAGTCAAGTGACTACTTCTCCTAGTGGGCAACATCAGAATCCTTATGGCACTTTTCTTGTGCACTGATTAGTTTTATTGCTGAAAAAAATAACTGTTGAATTTTATGGGGTAAAATACATATTGCTTAAGCAATGGTTGACAAGAGGTCTCTACAGTGATGTGGCCGAGTAATTCAGCTTCAAGTGATGAAAAACATGAACATGTGAAGAAAACATTTAAACTACAGCATACACTGAAAAACATTAAGACACAAAGAAATCAATTATACCAGAGCATAAATTGCGCTTTAAAACGATTAGTTTCTATACCTTTTTAAGTAAATATGAGTCAGCAAAAAAAAAAAAAAAAAAAAAGTCACTTCGTAGGCGTGAAGTAGGTCTGAATTGCTGTAAGTTTGCCTGCTGACATCTGCATTTCTTAACAAAAATGTTTTCCTCACATAATTAGGTTCATAGGTAAGTACTACGCAATCAAGTCTGCAGACCATTACAAGCCTAGCCAAAAACCCTATTCAAAAGCTCCCTCTAGCCTCAAAGAGGGAAGGACAAGATGGACCAGAGAAGAATTTCACACTGACCATCCAATAATCTAGACTTACCTTGAAGGTGGCAAGGGTGCTACTCTGACTGACATGTAGTAGAAGTTTGTTCCAGAGCGGAGGGACAGGTTGGAATAGGAATCATTTCCACCAACATGTCTTATTTACTGGATGATGAAGGTTTAAGTCCTTTAAATGGTATAAAATGGTATATGAAGTACCATTAGTTTTGTGAAGGAACAGGAGGTCAAACAGGGTTGGAGCTCTCATAGTTCGAAAGGCTAAGCACAGACAACCATAGAAGAGTCTGTAAGAGCCTGAATACTGGGAAGGGGCTGCCAGTCTCTCTCTGATAACTACGATTTTTGAAACCACTGATCTTTTTAGTTATGAATCTCTGAAGTCTCTCAAGATGTGTGATATGTTTAGACAGATACATGCCAAAAAGGCACATTATATTCAATAATGGGTCTGACAAGATATGTGTAAAGGGGAATTAAGACTTCTTTGGAGCTAGTGGAGATGCCTTTGGAAATGATATGACACACAAATGGCATTCTGAACTACAGTGGAGACATGATGCTCAAATAAGAAATTATCAACAAGAGTGCTTAAATCCCTTACTACTGTGTCTGACTGGAGGGCTGCATTACCTATACTGTAAGTGAAACTGTTTTGTTTATCAAAATGAACTAAGCTACATTTTTTACATTTAATTTGAGACCATTGTCTATTCACCAATTGTTAACATATTCTAACCCATGCTGCAGTAATTGTGAGTCAGCCAAAGATCAAATAAACTCCAATTTAGTCATAATTTAACATTAACACACAGCAGAAGGTCACCCAGTATCAAATAACTCCACCATATCTAAACCCGTTTGCTGAAAAGTTTAAAATCACAACTCGGTCCATTGATTCACTAAAAGCTAATATATGTATTACTCCCCATCTTGTACATTACATAACAATTTCACCCCCACACACTTTCTCTTTCCAAAAAGAAACATTCAAGGAATAAATAAATAGCTAAAAATTACCCAGTTGAAGCTATGCAGGTTCAGACTCTCTTCCATCAGAGTGTTATAAAAGTTGTAAGTTTAATAGGCAGACACCTTTAACATCTCAACAACCTTTCACCAATGGTATCTTCCTTCATCTTTGGAAAACATCAATAACAACATCTCCCAAGCACAGGAACACCATTCATCTCACATCAAACAAGCTCTTGTCTCTTAATTCCTTTTACCTTTTTAACTCCCAACAAATACAGCCTAAGAAAGGGGCACAGTTCCTTAACCACTGCATTATGCTTCACTGATCACTTTCTCCTTAGCATGGCTCAAGGGAAACTCATAGGTACTGTTTTTATCAGCTTGGACAAAGTCTTTGATTCAGTGCAAAACCATTTGTCCTGCAAGATTCACATCTGCAGTGCATGCACTAGTACCTCAGTTAATGTTCTTTCAGAGCTAAAGCAATGAATTCCCTCAGCAGGTTAACCTTGCAGTCTCCAGAAGTCAGTCATTGGTCCTTTCTTGTTTTCTATTTGCATTAACAACTTCAGGATCTCTCTCTCACTCACTCACTCACTCACTCACTCACATTTCAGCATTATTTTATGCTGATGACATGGTCACCAGGACTTTAAATTCATCCCATTACTGAATAAGCTACATGCGTGAATGGGCATTCCTTCGTTGAAGGTTGTGCGTTAGGCCCGGCAAGCCAGCACGTAAAAATCTACTGCCAATCACTAGCGGACCGGAGTTCCGCTGTGGCTACCCCTAACCGGGAAAAGCCGAAAGACACAACAACTGAATAAGCTACACAAGTGAAAATTACCAATGGCAGTTCAGTTTTGGTTTAGTTATTTTTAATTATCAAGAAAAGTGAAACCCTTGCTGTTTGCTATGCTAAAAGCCTATCCCAAACTCACTAGAAATAATCCATAACTCACCATTAGGGCTACTTTACATTCTGAGCAACACTTTAAATATCTAGATTTCTAACTCTATCCAAAACGTACCTTCTCACATTTCAGTTCTGTAAACTACTAGATCAAAAGGCTTCCTAGCTACCAGCCTCAGATTCTCTCTCCTGTTAACACTAAAGGCAAGACGCACCTTTGCAACAAGTATACTTCCGCTAGTACAAGAATATGGCTTCCCTTCCTGGACTGCAAGATCCTTCATCTGACACAGACTTCAGCCATTCCTCTGGCACTGAGGGATAAAGTCCTGACTACAGCCCAGTCGACCTGGGTTTGATTAGTGGCTTGGAAGACTGATGGAGTGGCAGAGAGGGATGGGCATTACTATCGCTGGTAGGAGTGTGGCTCAGTGAGTGTCTCTTGTAACGATCCCTGGTGCAGGCTGAGGAAATTGCAAATGGGGGGAAATAAATGGTGGACATGGTTGAGCTGCTGCAGAGCTGGAGTGATATGCTGCATGTCAAAACTGAATGCCTTCCCCTCAGATGTTACCACAAAGATCAGTGCTGAGGACAGAAACACTGGGTAGGCCGCATAAAGCAAACTCCCTCATTTGGTGGTGATGGCTAGACCCCCCCCCCCCCAAATGCCTTTAAGCTCCAAGGCCAGCTTCAGCACAGTCAGGTAAGAGTTTTACTAGAAAGCTCTTACTTGTATTCTGCTTTTAACTGCATATTAAAACTTGAAAAGAGACCACAGCTCCATCTCTTGTGAGTCCGACAGAAATCAGAACATATCAATTAAGAACTCACACATAAGATAGAACAGGTCAGTTAAGGTTAATCATTTGTGAACTGAGGGGGGTAGAGCTAGAAACTACTCCTTCTAATTAAGGGGTAAAATAAAACATTTCAGAGCTTTACTAGAAAGGCTCACCCAGACTCTGCTACACTTTGTTGTGAGGGAAAGTTTAGTTTGCTTTTTATTTGTTGTGTTTTGTATTACATTATTGGCTTTTTCTATTTTGAATACTGTGATTTGTTTTCTTTAGCTTGTGTTTTAATTGTATTATTCTTTTAACTGCATATTAAAACTTGAAAAGAGACCACAGCTCTGTATCTTGTGAGTCAGGAAGAAATGTTTCCCCACCCGGTTACTGTCGTCTTTCTAGTTACCTGCCCCTTATGTTAATTTGACCATATACATCTCATTTCCATTCTGCTTTTACTGGCTTGTGTGAATAAATGCAAAATTATCATTTTGTGAAATAACTCCCCTTCAACTATTTAAATTTATTGCCCATCCTACTGTTTTCCATAGTATCAGAATACAAAAGTGACCACTCCCTTTCAATCTATCTTGTTTTTTAAAAATAGTGACTCTCCACTAAAACTTAACTTTTTTGACAGGTGAATCTTAAGTTACCTACTATCACATCTAACCCCTCTAGTGCACATTGCAGTGTTTAGGATAAACCATTTTTTTTCATCTTACCTTTAAGCATCCCTGTGACTAGCACTTACTCTAAAATCTGCTGGAAAGCACCATGAAGCCTTAAACTGATACAAGCACTCAACTGTCCTTGTTAATAAGGAAAAATTAATCATAGGCACTAAACAGCCTATAACTGCAAAGTACCTTGCTAAGGTAAGGGAAAACAAAAACAGCTCTTGTACTTTATAAAAAAAAGCATCAAACCAGGCATGTCCAAGGGTCAGCTTCCAGTAATTTCTCCTGTCCACCTGGTGAATCTGGGCATACTGGGGCAATGCAGCAATTGCCTCATCTACACAGACAACCCTCTCCTCCTACCACCCAACACTTCAACCTGCGAGAGATGTACTTGCATAGCCAAACTGGAAGCAAAGCTCTCTCCACCCAAGATTGTGCTAGACAGTCAAGAGGAGAAGGGTAATACCCATACTACACCTCAAGCAACACATAGCCCTTCTAAACCCACACCACCAGCACCCTCACATAGCAACACTAAACCCTCATATGCGGAGGCCCTTAACAGTAACCTGCCCAAGCAACAAGGACTTCCGAAGCTGAAACGCAAACAAACATCAATCACAACCAAACTGTCACATAGCTCACAACACTAGTATGCCACCCAACAACAGTCCCTAAGGCAAGTCAACATACCCAACACTTTAGTCATAGGTGACTCTATAGTCAGGCACACTGATGTCCCACTCACCAGGCTGAAGAAGGAGAAAATTATAGTCAGCTGCCTGTCGGGTGCCAGGATCCGTCACATAACGCATGCACTCAAGTCACTTCACAACAAGTACAAATATGACTCTGTCATTGTCCATGTTGGAGTGAATGACTTGAGACGTACCTCCCTGGACTACATGAAAAGAGACATGGAAGAGCTCTTGGATCATGTGACCCAAGCAGGTATGACCCTAGCTCTAAGTAGCATTCTGCCTTCACCCAGAATGATACCACAGTATAAGGAAAAAATGATTGACTTCAACAATTGGCTAAGCTTCTGGTGTCATTCAAAGGGGATCCAGTATCTGTCTGCCTGGGACGACATGATCGACAAACCACGATGCTTTGCCAGAGATGGTCTGCACCTGTCGCCCCTGGGATTCAAGTTACTGGCGAAGGCTCTTACCACCCTTATAGTGCCTTTTCTAGGCAAAGTTCAAAGGACAAAACCACCACCGTAACAGGTAAAAGCATGCAAAATCTGAAGGTAATGCTACTCAATGCTAGAAATCTAAACCTCAAAATGCACTCTCTGGAGGCACTCCTAAAATGGAGAACATCGATATCTGTGCAGTAACTGAGACATGGTTCAAGGCTCCAGAGAGCAACCCTGCAATACCAGGCTACAACTCTTACCACACTTGTTGGCCACCAAAGAAGGACCGAAACACTAAAGGTGGAGAAGTGTCCATATTTACCAAGGATATTCACATCACCAGAATAGCTGCCAAACACAATGTGTCTGAAATTCTCCAGGTGCAACTAACACTAAGTAAGACTGCAATCGAAATTTTAGCTTGCTACAGATCCCCCACCATGTCCCAGGATTCTTGCTACACCTTTCTAAACATACTGAAAAATATTAAGATACACCCAAATACTCTAATACTGGGTGATTTCAACTACCCTGCCATTAACTGGGAAAACTACTCGTGTACCAACACCTTTGCCCAACAGTTCTTGGAATTCATAAATTCCAATGCCCTGAGTCAACTAATCCATAGTCCCATCAGGGGCTCCAATATCACAGACATGGTCATTACCAACATGGGAAATCGATGCTCCACATATATGGTTACCCCCTCGTTGGTCAGGTCTGACCATAAGCTAATCACCCTTGACATCCACATCCCCCCACCCCCCAGTAAGGAAACCTCCGTAAAAAACTTCTCCAAAGCCAATTTTATGCTACACAAGTCAGACGTGGCAAACTTCATGACACCTATGCAGACGGAAACTGAAAGTTCGACTGCTGCATTTTACACTAAGGCACTGTACGAGCACATCCACTCGTGCATGAATCGTGCCATCCCAAATAGAACAAATACGCTCTCCTCCAAAAAAAGGAAGCCAATCTGGTGGTCCCCTGCCATAAACAAACTTTACAACAAAAGGAAGAAGCTGTTGCAGAAAAGAGGAAAATCCCAGGATGCAAAAAACTCCCTTACCAGCCTCAGTAAGAAGCTGAGATCCCTCATAAAATCCTCCAAAGCTAGTTACGAAAATAAAATTGCCAAAGATTCCAAAGTCAACCACAAGGCATTCTACAGCTATGTCACTAATCTAAATAGGTTCATAGGTTCATACTAGGCTATCTGCCCTAGGGCATTTTCAAGCCTAGCCAGTGTGTGTTTGGCTTTCTCCACCCATTTTAAAATGAATTTTGCTATGCCCTTTTTCGAGGTTAATATTCTGTGCATCTGTCTAACAGTGACACAGAAGTGATACCTGGAGTAAATCTACGATCTCCCATCCACTGATCAAGATTTCTCTTGAAGAGAGTCAATGAGGGACTCTGCCTAACCTGGACTGGGATTTTATTCCAGAGTGAAGGGAGCCTCTGGGTTATGAATCTGTCCCTCCAGCATGTCCTATTTATTTCAGTGCTGAGGTTCAAGTCTCTCGAGCGTGTAGCTCGATGGGATTTGGATTTTCTGAGGTGCAGCATGTCCATTAATTCCGGGTTGGACATGGCTTTATAAGTCAGGCAGAGATCGCCTCTGAGCAGGCGGTATGCCACTGAGTACAGCTGGAGTTTCTTTAACCGGACAGCATATGGCATCTGTTTGAGCCCTTTGATCCTCTTGGTGAGGTACTTTTGGGGTCTTTCCAGTTGCTGCAGGTGTCTGGTAAGGTACATCCCAAAAGGGGCACTGTACTCAATTATGGGCCTGAAAAGGGATGACTAAAGAGGCACGATGACCTCCCCTGATCTAGATGTGAATCGCTTCATGATTAGGTGGGCTATATAAAATGATTTTCTAACCACTTTGGCCACGTGGTTGTCGAATGAGAGATTGCTATCAACTTGGGTCCCCAAGTCCTTAATTACTTCTTCCGTACTTAATGGATTACCATCTATGTGGTAATTTGTGGGCACTTTGTTTTTGCCGAAGGGGATGACTATACACTTTTTGGCGTTTAGCTTGAGGCCATGGCTCTGGCACCAGTTGTCTGTTTCTATGAGGCCCTTTTGTAGGATGCTTGTGTCAGCAGGAGAGTCGATTATGGCGCCCAGTTTGCAGTCATCTGCGAACTTGGTCAGCCACAGTCCTTCCGTGTTGGCCTGTACCTCCGAGAAATATATACCGAACAAGAGAGGTCCCAGGACTGAGCCTTGTGGGACGCCACTTGTAACTGGTTTGGAGTCTGACATGGCTCCAGCAATTCTAACCATGTGGGTTCTGTCCTTGAGCCAGTTTGCAACCCATCTAGTGACATAGGGGTTTATATTTAAGCTGGTGAGCTCATCTATAATGCCCGAGTGGGGTATTGTATCGAAGGCTTTTGCGAGGTCCAGGTAGGCTGTGTGGACCACCTTCCCCTCATCAATGGCATTGGTGACTGTTTCAAAGAAATTGACCAGGTTTAAGAGGCAGGATCTGCCCTTAAAGTCGAACTGGGTAGGATCCAGTGTCTGTAGGTCCCCAATATCTTTATTTATGAGGTCCATGATGATCCTTTCCATAGCTTTGCAGACCAAGCTAGTCAGACTTATGGGGCGATAGTTTCCAGGATCCGTTGAGGCACCACCTTTGTGGAGAGGGACCACTGTTGCTGTACGCCACTCTTTGGGTACATATCCTGTAGTAAGGCTGAGACTGAACAGTAGTTTTATGTTTGGGTTTAGTTCTTCTTGGAGTTCATGTAGGATGCAGCCTGGGACACCGTCTGGTCCCATTGATGCTGTGTTTTTTGCTTTGGAGAGGGCGGCTCTTACCTGAGCATCTGAGATGTCAGGGGGGCAGCACTCTGCTGGGATAGATATTTGCCCTTTTGGTGGGGAAGGGGGGGAGAAGTTTGCGCTGAACCTGTTAGCTAGGATGATGGCAATGTCTGTGGGTTCAGTGTATTTTTTGTCATTTTGGACTAATTCTGAGCATATCTGGGAATTCCCCACCCAGGTTCCCAACATAACTAAAGAAAGCCTTGTGATTATCCTTAGTGTCCTGTGCGATTTTTCTCTCGAAGCTGGCCTTAGAAGATTTTATGAGTGCCCGTAGTTTTTTGCTAATACTGATCAGAGATGCCTTCTTTTTTGGGATTTTGCTCTATCATGTAGTAGCTTCCTCCTTCTATTGTATAGTTTGTTTATGGCTGGGGTCCACCAGACAGGACGCCTGCCTTTGGAGGATTGGGTCTTGGTTTTGTTTGGGATTGCATGATCCATGCATTCCTGAAGGTGTTCATAGAATGCGTTTATAAAGGATCCTGCGGTCTGGGCTGTATTTTCCACAGGCCCGGGGGCTTTGAAGGATTCCACCTCGGTTTTGAGGAGTGTGAAATTTGCTTTAGAGAAGTTTTTCACTGTGGTTTTCTGGGCAGGGGCTGGGGTCAGGATGTGAATATCTAGTGAGATTAGTTTATGGTCTGATCTTACCAGTGAGGGATACACTTCTGGTCTGGAGCATAGAGTCCCCATGTTGGTGATGATCAGGTCCAGTATGTTTTCCCCTCTTGTGAGAGTGGTAACAAGCTGTTCCATAGCATTTGAGTTTATAAATTCTAGGAACCTTTGGGCTAGGGTGTTGGAGCTAGAGTAATGCTCACAGTCTATGTTTGGGTAGTTGAAGTCACCCAATATAATGGTGTTTGGAGAGACCTTCATATTTTCCAGTGTTCTCAGGAAAGCAGAGTGGGGTTCCTGGGTTTGGGAGGGTGGTCTGTAGCAGGCTATAAACTGGAAGGCAGTTTTACCCACTGTTAGTTGCACATGGATAGTCTCTGATGCTTCGTGCTGTGCCACCAACCTGGAGGTGTGGGTATCTTTGACGAATATTGATACTCCCCCTCCTTTTGTGGTTCGGTCCAAGTTTTGGGGCCGAAAAACATGGTATGAGGTATAACCTGGTAGTGCTGGGGTACTCTCGGGAGCCTTGAACCAAGTTTCTGTTACTGCACAGATATTGATGTTCTCCATGCTAAGAAGAGTTTCAAGTGCGTGCATCTTGAGGTTTAGACTTCTGGCATTAAGTAGCATTACTCTTAGTTTCTTATCCCTTGTGATACCTATGGAGGTGGGTTTGTCTTTTGAGCCTTGCCTAAAAAAGGCACTATGGGGGTGGCAAGAGCCTTTGCCAATATCCAAAAGCCCAGGGGTGGCAGGTGCAAGCAGTCCCTAACGAAGCATCGTGGCTTGTCGAGCATGTCATCCCAGGCTGGCAGACATTGGATCCCCTTTGAATGACACCAATACTTACGCCAATTGTTGAAATTGATCATCTTGTCTTCATATTGTGGCATCATTCTTGGTGAGGGTAAGATGCTACTCAAGGTCAGGGTCATACCGGCCTGGGCTACATGCTCAGAGAGCGCCTCTATGTCTCTTTTCATGTAGTCCAGGGAGGTACGTCTTAGGTCATTCACACCAGCATGGACAATGACCGAGTCATATTTGTACTTGCCTTGGAGTGACCTGAGTGCTTGTGTTATGTGGTGGATCCTAGCGCCCGACAGGCAGCTCACCGTGACCTTCTCCTTGTTCAGCCTGGTGAGCGGGATGTCAGTGTGCCTGACGACAGAGTCACCTATTACAAGTGTATCAGGTGTGTTGTTTAGCCTTAAGGGCTGTGACTGTTCGGCACACTGGCTTTGTGAGCTATGTATTGCACGTGCTTTGTTTTGGGGTAGCGGTTGCTTGGGTGTCTGCTTTGGAAGTCTCTGTTGCTTAGGCAGATTTTTATTTAGAGCCTCCGAGTATGTTTTTGTGTGTTTATGTGTTTGGTTTGCTGTCGTGGTAGGTCTATGTGAGACTGGAATTGTAGTGAGTGTGGTTTCCTTCTCCTCCTGACTGGTTACGCCAGTACTGAGTTGAGAGAGCTTAGCCTCCAGTTTGGCTATATGGTTGCATCTCTCACGTGTTGGAATTTGTTGGGAGGAGGAGAGGGTTGTCTGTGTACATGAGGCAGTTGTAACATTGCCTCAAGATTCCCAGATTCACCAGCTGGACCGGAGAGGAGATTGACAACTGACCTTTAGGCATGCTAGAATAGTATTGGGAATTCCTTTATAATTGAAAAAAGGGCCAATGGGGAACAAGGTACTCAAGGGGAGTTTGTGAGGGTGTAGTGCTTTTAATTTTTTAGTGCTGACTTATATAATTGCTTTAGTGAGCAAGTGATGGCAATGCTCAGATCTGCTCTGAGCTTAAACAGAATGGTATTAAATATACTGATCCCAAGGATATTGCCAGTATCCTGGCAGATCGATTCAGTGCTAACTTCACCCCCCTCTCACCCCCTAAAGGGCCCAACTCAATACCAAAAGATTGCCAAATTCCAGTAATAATGATCACACAGGTAAAAAACACACTCTCCAAAGCTAAGAATGCAGCATCCATGGGATCAGATGACATTCCGGGCTGTGTACTACGTGAAATACAAAATGAACTGGCACCTCACCTAAGTGTCATGTTTAATCACAGCCTCACCTCAGGCTTCATGCCCACTGAGTGGTGCACAGCTACAGTTATCCCACTCCACAAAGGGGGATCCATCTTGGATCCTGGGAACTACCGCCCCATCAGTCTGACGAGCCTGATCTGCAAGGCTATGGAACGTATTATCATGGAACTTATAAACAAAGACATTGGCAACCTTCAAAAACTGGACCCCGCCTAGTTTGGGTTCGTGAAGGGCCAATCTTGTCTCCTGAACCTGACTGACTTCTTCGAATCAGTCTCCAGAGCTGTGGACGAGGGTAAGGCGGTCCACACATCCTATCTGGACCTGGCCAAGGCCTTCGACACCATCCCTCACTCTGGAATCAAGATAAACTTACTAAGCTGGGCATTAATCCCTACGTCACTCGATGGGTTGCCAACTGGCTTACTGACAGAACCTACACTGTAAAAGTAGCCAACTCGAAATCCAGCTCCAGACAAGTGGAGCACCTCAGGGTTCAGTCCTGGGACCGCTCTTGTTTGGCATCTACTTCTCTGAAGTACAGGCCAACACTAAGGGACTCTGGCTAACAAAGTTCACAGATGACTGCAAACTGGGAGCCATTATTGAATCCCCAAATAATGTGGATATTCTACAGAAGGGCCTTACAGAAACAGATGCTTGGTGCCAGAACCATGGGCTCAAGCGCAATGCCAAGAAATGTATAGATGTTCATCGTGTTACATTGCTGCAGTCATCACACTTGGGTTATCCTGCTGTCAGGCGGTCCCGCAGTCGGCCAGAGTTCCAAAGTCTTGGTCTGGTGTCGGTTGCTGTCGCTTCTTCCCTGACTTCAGTGCGCCAGAGGTATACAAGAGGCATCCAACTCCATTTTCTTCAGTCCTTCTTGCCGCGCGGTGCCCGAAGCAGAAGCAGTTCGCAAGTGCCGGTCGGCAGACTCCTGAGATTTTCAAATCGAATTTCAGACCGAAGTCTTCAATAAAGCTAAGTACCCCACTGGGGAACCTTTTCTTGCCTCAGTCCGATGTCAGAAAAAGTTAACAATTGCATTTCTTGTGGGAAGCAAATGCCTCATAAGGACTTTCATTCTTATTGTATTCCTTGTCTAGGCCCAGACCACGACGTCACAGGTTGTCGGTTTTGTGCTAGGTTTAACAAACAAACTATTAAACGTCGGTTTGATTTCGCCCGACATTACTTTGGTAGGAAATTAAATTATACCATGCCGTCGGAGCAACCGACAACCGGAATGCATAAAAACCGCAAAGATAAGGACAGGCAGCAGAGACCCAAACCAGACTCCGAGGCCTCTGCTAGGCCAGTCGCCGGTTCTCCGGTTTTCAGTGAGGCACCTACACAGCCCCTGACGACCGCTGATTTAGAACCCCAGACGGCATCCGATTCCCAAGCGGAGATTGCCAGGCCTCCACAACCTTTACCTTTAGGCCCTTTCGACTCCATGGCTGAAGGAGATTCCGGTGCAGTTGAAATGCCTTCAGTTGCAGAAGGTGTCTTCAGACCGACTACACTCACTATTAAATCCTATGCAAAGCTGAAAACCCCTTTAAAAACAAAGAAGACTGTACAGCAGTCTCCAGTACAAGGCCCCATGCCTAAGAAACAGATGCTTAAGATGGCTGAAGATTTAAATGACCCTAATCAGGGGTTCCAATCCCCCTCCTGATAAAAGGCCTAGACAGGAGGAGGACTACACTTCCTCTGACCAGGTTTCAATTTCCTCAGATTCTTCTGAGGAACAGGAATATTCTTTTCCCCCTTATGAAGACTCTGATGCTGAAGAGTCTATCCCTTCAGCATCTCCCCCAGAAGACTACTCTTTTGGGGAAACTTTACATACCATGAGGGAACATTTCCACTGGGAAGGCCAGGATTACCCTGATTCTAAGAAAAGGCTCTGAGAGTTCCTTTTACTACCCCAGCACAGACCACTTGCTATTCCACCAGTGTTAGACATTGTGGATGATGTTTATTCAGAATCTAGCCTTAACCCAGATTCACTACCTCCTGCACCAGCCAAACCAGACAGATACTATAGAGTCCCTGACTCACACAAATTCCTTTATAAAAGCCCTGTTGCTGACCCAGAAACCATTTCCCAGGGTCCCAAAGGGGTTAAGGCCTCTATTGCTAAAACTCCTGTACCCTCAAAGGGATTCTAGAGCACTAGACAGATGGGGAAAGAAAGTATATACCTCAGCTACTCTAGCTATGAGGGCCTTAAATTGCCAGTTTCACATGCTGAAATATCAACAATATTTGATGTCT
Organism: Protopterus annectens; assembly: GCF_019279795.1. Taxonomy (NCBI): domain Eukaryota; kingdom Metazoa; phylum Chordata; order Ceratodontiformes; family Protopteridae; genus Protopterus; species Protopterus annectens. The sequence goes on along the minus strand of NC_056739.1, from coordinate 1,741,462,225 downwards.
CAATTAAAACAAAAAATGAACACACATACAGAACAGCCTGATTACAAGGAAATGCAAGATTTGTTGCATGCAGCTGAACAAGTGGGAAAACATGCAGCTGAACAAGTGGGAAAACATACTTTGCAATATGGATTTGATTCATTGGAAGCTGCTTGTAGAGCGGCAGTGACAGGGTCCGTCATACGTAAGCATGCTTGGTTAAAAGAACAAACTTTACCTGATCATGTTAAAGCAAAGTTATTGGATGCACCTTTACAGCATGATTTTTTATTTGGTGTAAAAGCAGAAGAGGTTTTAAAGAAAATGGAGGATAAGGCAAAATCTATGCAGATGGTCAAGGATTTTTTACAGGTTCAACCCCCTCGTTTCAGCAGAAATTGGCCAACCAAAAACTGGTCCTTTCCAGCTTCTGCCAGACCACAGAGGGGCAAATACAGACACCCAAGGGGCAGAGGTCAGTCACAAGGCTCTTACCAGTCTCGACAATGGGGTGCCACAACCCAAAAAGGAGGAGAAGACAGGTCTCAAACTATCAGAAGACAAACACAATGACTTACCCCTCAGACTGCCAAAAAAATCCCTCTTGGAAGCTCCCTTGGTAGGAAAACCAGCACTTTTTGCAGACAACTGGCACATCATCACAAAGGACAAATGGGTCCTAAATATTGTATCTCAAGGATACAGATTCCACTTTCACACTTTACCAAGGATAAAAGGAATGCCAAATCTGCCACCAAATCAATGGGCAGAGGCTCAAAAGCAAATTTCAGCTCTCATGGACATGAGAGCCATTCAACAGGTTCCTACACAGGAGCAAGGACAAGGATTTTACTCAAGACTCTTTCTAGTTCCCCGAAAGGACAAAGCCTGGAGACCCATTCTGGACCTCTCAATTCTAAACACATATCTGGAAGTACCCAAATTCAAGATGCTAACACTACAGCAACTTCTTCCCATGCTGGGCAAGAAGGCTTGGCTAGTAACGTTGGACCTCATGGAGGCATACCTACATGTCCCTATCAGACAAAATTGCAGAAGATACCTCCGATTTATAGCAAGTTCAACCCATTACCAATTCTCTGCACTGCCCTTTGGCTTATCTACTGCGCCCAGGGTCTTCACAAAATGCCTGGCACCAGTAATTGCATACTGCAGACAAAGAGGAATTCAAATATATCCATACCTGGACGACTGCCTTATTCAAGCAGAAAACAAGGGCATTCTTTTAAAGCATCTGGTGTTTGTCAAAAACCTATTAAGTTTCCTAGGGTACAAAGTAAACGAAAAGAAGTCAAAACTAGTGCCCTCACAAGACATAATATTCCTGGGTGCCAGGTTAAATACAACGGCCCAGATGGCTTATCTCACGCCAGACAAGCAAGGACAACTGACTCAATACTTCAAAATGATGGCAACAAAGACCCAACTCCCTGCAAGAAAAATTCTGCAGGCCTTGGGATTCATGGCATCTTGCATACTACTAATACCATTTGCAAAACTGCATATGAGGAAATTACAATGGTACCTGAAAAGCGTATGGACTCAACACAGCCACAGCATGGAAACAATAATTCCACTCATTCCCTGCCTTCAACAGGAGTTTCTATGGTGGGTTCAGGCATGTCACCTCAACAAGGGTCAGCCTTTTACCTTACCCACAGCCAGGCAAACTATAATAACAGATGCATCGGATTATGCCTGGGGAGCACACATGGCAGGACAGTGTATTCAGGGCAAATGGTCTGCAGATCAAAGGCATCTACATATCAATCAAAAAGAGATGCTAGCTGTACAAAATATCCTAACAGCTTTCAAGGACCTCCTACATCCAGGACAACTCCTAATAAAGACGGACAACACCACAGTGATGTGGTACATAAACAAGCAAGGGGGCATACATTCCTACCCCCTATGCAGGCAAGCAATGACCTTGTGGAACACAGCACTGACCTACCAAGTTCAACTACAAGCACAATTCCTGCCAGGAAAGAAAAACACATTGGCAGACGATGGAAGCAGAAACATCATAGATCCTCACGAGTGGAAACTAGATCCACAAGTATTCGCAATGATAACTCAAAAATGGGGGAGCCCAGACATAGATCTGTTTGCTTCCCCCCAAAACTACCAACTATGGAAATTCTGCACAAGGACATACCACACACTAGCGTGGAAAGTGGACGCCCTCTCATTCAGTTGGAAAACATTGACAGTGTATGCCTTTCCTCCACTGCCTCTTCTGGCAAAGATGCTGCTGAAAGCCAGATTAGAGAGGCCACAAATGATACTCATTGCTCCAGACTGGCCATGCCAACACTGGTATCCAATACTAAGGAACATGGCTCAAGGCCCACCATGGATTTTACCTCCAATTCCTTACCTGCTCACTCAGCAAAACAATCAGATTCTACACAGCCAGCTCAAGACTAAATCTGGCTGCATGGCAAATTACCTAAACAACCAGTCAACACTTCTTTCTAAAGCTGTGATGGATGTCATTCTGGAGGCCAGGAGGCCCAGCACCAGGAAAGCCTATTCAGACAAATGGAAAAGATTCTGCGCCTGGAACCAGGCTAAAGGCCAAAATTCCCTTGTCCCAAATATTCCTCAGATTCTTCAATATTTAACTGAGATGTTGCACAAAGGACTTTCCTTTTCATCTATTAAGATCCACGCCTCAGCTATTTCAGCTCAGTACAACACGGATCCTCCTATATTTTCACATCCATTACTAAGACAGTTCCTCAGAGGGGCTAAGAACATAAGACCACCCCGGAGAGCACCAACACCAACTTGGGATCTCAACTTTGTTTTGGAAAAACTTACACTACCGCCCTTTGAACCAGCTTTTACAGCTGATCTACAGTTTCTATCATGGAAATCTGCCCTGCTGCTAGCAATAACTTCAACACAAAGAGTCTCAGAGCTACAGGCCCTAATGGCAGTGGAGCCTTTCATCATTTTTCATCAAGACAGAGTCGCTTTACGAACTAACCCTTCCTTTATGCCAAAGGTGGTATCCAGTGTGGTCCTAAACCAAACCATTCATTTGCCCACCTTTTATCCAAACCCCCAGAACAAAGGGGAAAGGCTCCTACACTCTTTGGACATTCACAGGTAATTACGTTACTACTTGGATAAAACTAAGGCTTTCAGAAAATCTGACCAGCTCTTTGTATCCTATGCTGCAGGATCACAAGGAAACAGACCTTTTCAAAATGGATAGGACATTGTATCCGTTTCTGCTACACACACCATGGGAAACCTGTACCTGGTAACATTAGGCCCAATTCCACCAGGGCTACAGCAACATCAACAGCCTTCCTCAGAGGGGTACCAACCAAGGATATTTTGGAGGCTGCAACTTGGAGTTCAGTGCACACCTTCACCAAGCACTATCACTTACCTCTATACTCTAAAACCAGAGCTGGCTTTGCCACTGCAGTTCTGCAGGGCCTACTAGCCTCTCCAAACCCCGTTTAATTCCACCACCCATCCTTAGCTTTGGGATTCAACCCAAGTGTGATGACTGCAGCAGTGTAACACGATGAACATAGTACAGTTTTGTACCTACCATAAATGTAGATGTTCGAGTGTTCACACTGCTGCAGTCCAGGTTACCCTCCCTCCATCCCCTCTGACCTAGCTGAACTTTTCTATACCTTTTCTATCCTGTACAACATTTGTGGTGTATTTGCTTGTAACTGAAGGTATTCCTTTTACATGTTTTATTAGCAATATGTATTGCCTACCTACTTGGGGGCACCTGACATCTGGGGCAAGAAAAACTGAAGAAAATGGCGTCGGATGCCTCTTATATACTCCTGGCGCACTGACGTCAGCAAAGAAGTGACAGCAACCGACGCCGGACCAAGACTTTGGAACTCTGGACGACTGCGGGACCACCTGACGTCAAGATAACCCAAGTGTGATGACTGCAGCAGTGTGAACACTTGAACATCTACATTTATGGTAAGTACAAAACTGTACTTTATCACCTTTGGGAAAAAACATGTACCCGTGAATTACCACATAGGTGGCAGTACACTAAACACCGAAAGTGTGATAAGAGACTTGGGGACACAGGTGGACAGTGGTCTCACCTTCGATAACCACATTGCCACAACAGTCAGGAAATCCTTCTATGTGGCACACCTCATCACTAAGTGCTTTTCATCCAGAAAAAAGGAGGTCATTGTTCCACTGTACTCATCCATCATTAGACCCATTATAGAATACAATGCCCTGTTTGGTATGTACCTCTCAAGACATCTGCAACAACTGGAAAGGCCGCAGAAATACCTCACTAAAAGAATCACAGGCCTAAAGCAGATGCCCTATGCTGACAGTCTAAAAAAACTCCAGCTATACTCTGTCACATATCGTCTACTCAGAGGCGATCTCTGCTTAACATACAAGGCCATGTCAAACCTGGGCTGTTGAACATGCTACACTTAAAGAAATCCCAATCCCCCAGAGCCACACGCTCCAGGGATCTAAACCTTGTCATCACAATGAACAAAACATGCTGGAGGGATAGGTTCCTTACCCAGAGACTCCCCAGACTCTGGAATAGACTGCCCATACATGTCAAGCAGAGTGCCTCTTTGGCCCTCTTCAAAAGGAACCTTGATGATTAGATAGGAGATAGGAAATTCACCCTGGGGATCACGTCAGTCGCCCTGCTAGACAGGGGTCCAGGGAAGTAAATATTGTGGGAAGAAATAGCCAGGGAATTGTTATGGCTAGGCTTGTATAGGCCCTAGGGCCGATAGCCTAGTACCAACCTATGAACCTAAGACTAGGAAAATAAAAACAAGTATGGCTGGATGGGGACAGAGGGGTAGAAAGGCCACAGGATGAAGCAAGGGTGAAAAAAAGCTAAAAAATATATAAATAAATAAAAATAAAAAACAACAAAACAAACTGCACAGACTTCAAACTCTCCTGAAAAAAAGTCTATAGATTTATGAACGGCACCTCACATTTATCATCACTGTACCTCCTTCATCATTGCAGAAGTTTTACCAATTACAGAAAAAGTCAGGTCATCATACTCCTTGGTGACACACACAAACACCCTAACCATAACCATCCCTTCCTAAACAAACCTTTCACCCTGCACAGTCAGTCATTAGATGTCAAACTTCTTCACCTTTATAAACTAATATTCATTTGAATGTTTCACAACAGCATTCTGCCATTGTGGAATGAAAATACAGAATGCAGTCCCACTGAACATGAGTTCTGTAGCACAATCAAATCTGATTTTAACAACTACTTTCATGAACCATTCATCTACAGCAATAGCGATAAATACTACAGTTCAATTTAAGTCTGAACTCCATTTACCTTTTTTCCTTTTAACTACAGAACTATGCACCATTTTGTTTTGGTCACTGTATTGTAACTGTAGTGTATTATTTCCACTGTACTGCTTGTACATAGATGACTACTTTTGTCTACTAACAAGGTTGTTGAAGCAAGTGGACCCTTAGTTCCATTCTACCCATCTTGAATAAATAAAAAAAGGAAAATAAATTATGTACTTAAAACCAACTCTAGATGATAATTTGGTTAACCGATGAAGTCAGTCTGAAAATATTCCAAAACCAAGATAGTAGTGTGTAAGTGCCCAAAAGCACACTCGTAAAAACCAGGACACTTATCGAAATAAGGCAAAATAACACAAATCCAGGAACATATGGAAAACGTGTAAAACACTGTTTTATTCGGTATTCACCACAGATAAACATTAAGCGCTTTCATTATGTCAAGCATGACTTCATCAGAACGATTTAAAATACTGACTTCCTCTGTTTAAATACCCACTCCCACCTATCAAATCACATCCAATTTTGATGTAATTAATACATTCTTACAAAGGTGAAAAAAATACATAAAATCAAGTACATGAATAAACAATTAAAACCATTTAATTATAAAATTCATAATTTTTCTGCTCATTTCTTTAAAAATGGCACTATACTGAACATTTCATTCAACCCGTGTCCCATTGTGGCATTAGTTTTAATTTGCCACATTATTTCCTTCATCTCTAATTTATTTTTCCAATTGCCCCCCCTCTGGTCTTTATCCACAATCTCACAAATTCCAAAAAGAAAACCTGAACAATGGGGACTAGCTTTTAAATGTCGACTAAGTGCATTATTGTCATCCCTTTTTCTTATCACATACAAATGTTCGTAGATACGTCTACGAAAAACTCTCTCTGTCTTCCCTATGTAGAAAAATTTACATTCCTGACATGAGGCTAAATAGATGACTCCCCTAGTATTACAGGTACCTGGTTTTAAATGTATTGTGTACCCTGTATTTCCTAACTCCATAACTGGAGCTATTAAAATGAATTTACAGTATTCACAACTACCACACTTTCCCGTTCCTTTATTAACAATTTTAAAAATAACTGGGTGCTCCAACAGAAATTTTATATTGAAATCTGTTTTAAAAACAAAATGTGGCTCACTTCCCAGGACCTCCAAAAGACCCTCTTTGCCTTTAAACACAACCCAATTATTTTTCATAATTTCCTTTATCCTTCCTGAAGTTTCTCCATATGTCAACACCATAGACCTTTTGAACTGGTCCGAACCTTCCCTCCTTGGGCCACCCCCCAGAGTCGTATCAGTCCCAAGTAGTAGCCTTTGATAGTCACATCGCCACAGTAGTCAGAAAGTCCTTCTACGTGGCACACCTCATCATAAAAGGGTTCTCATCCAGGAAAAAATAGGTCATTGTTCCCCTCTACTCGTCACTCATTAGACCCATTATAGAGTACAACACCCCTTTTGGAATGCAACTCACAAGACATCTGAAGCAGCTGGAAAGGCCACAGAAGTACCTCACAAAGAGGATTACTGGCCTCAAACAAATGCCCTACACTGACCGCCTCAAAAAACTCCAGCTTTACTCCGTAGCATATTGCCTACTCCGAGGTCATCTCTGCCTAACATATAAAGCTATGTCAAACCCAGATCTGTTGGACATGCTACACCTAAAGAAATCCCAATCCCTCCGAGCTACATGCTCTAGGGACCTAAACCTTATCACCACAATAAACAGAACACGCTGGAGGGATAGATTCCTGTCCCAGAGACTTCCTATACTCTGGAACAAGCTACCCATCTATGTCAAGCAAAGTTCTTCATTAGCACTCTTCAACAAAAATCTTGATGAGTGGATGGGAAATAGGAAATACACCCCGGGGATCACTTCTGTGTCTCTGCTGGACAGTGGCACAAGAAAATAACTTTCTTGGGTGGCGTAAGCTATGGTACCTTGCTGGCTAGGCTTACGTAGGCCCTTGGGCCGATAGCCTAGTACCTACCTATGAATCTATATATCTAGATCCCCTGGAATCCATAACCTGGGTACAAAAATCATATACCAAATTGGTAGGGTACCCTCTATCCAGAAAGGTCACCAATGTCCCCATTTCCCTCTCTAGTAACTCTTTTTCAGAACACATTCTAGCCATCCTCACCGTCTGGCCTTTAACAATGTTCTTTTTTACATACAAAGGATGACAACTATTAAACTCTAAATAATCGTTCTAAAAAGTTGGTTTACTAAAGATTTTTGATGTGAATTTCTCATTAATAGTATCCTTAGTTAATGTCACATCTAAATACTTAATGGAGGTCACTTCAAATACACTAGTGAATTTAAAATAATCACATACATTGTTCAAATAAGAAATTAATTCCTCATGTTTACCTTTGATCTTCCACATAATAAATACATCATCCAAAAATCTAGAGTCAAATAGTTTACGTATGTACTAGATAGCACGTGTTCCTTTTCCACATGTACATGCCTAAATTGGCAAATAAGGGGGCGCAACTACTCCCCATTGCTACCCCCTTGATTTGCCTGTAATGCTCTCCTTCAAAATATGAAGTAGTTGTTCATGAGAATAATTTCCATTAATAACATAATGTAGTTAGTCATGGTGTTATTTAAGGTAGTCAGTTCCCTCAGGGCTAAAACAAAAAAGTAGTAGTAGATATATGCCACTACTTGGGACTGATACGACTCTGGGGGGTGGCCCAAGAAGGGAAGGTTCGGACCAGTTCAAAAGGTCTATGGTGTTGACATATGGAGAAACTTCAGGAAGGATAAAGGAAATTATGAAAAAGAATTGGGTTGTGTTTAAAGGCAAAGAGGGTCTTTTGGAGGTCCTGGGAAGTGAGCCACATTTTGTTTTTAAAACAGATTTCAATATAAAATTTCTGTTGGAGCACCCAGTTATTTTTAAAGTTGTTAATAAGGGAACGGGAAAATGTGGTAGTTGAGAATACTGTAAATTCATTTTAACAGCTCCAGTTGTGGAGTTAGGAAATACAGGGTACACAATACATTTAAAACCAGGTACCTGTAATACTAGGGGAGTCATCTATTTAGCCTCATGTCAGGAATGCAAATTTTTCTACATAGGGAAGACAGAAAGAGGTTTTCATAGACGTATCTACGAACATTTGTATGCGATAAGAAAAGGGGATGACAATAATGCACTTAGTCGACATTTAAAAGCTAGTCCCCATTGTTCAGGTTTTCTTTTTGGAATTTGTGAGATTGTGGATAAAGACCGGGGGGGGGGGGAGGCAATTGGAGATGAAGGAAATAATGTGGCAAATTAAAACTAATGCCACAATGGGACCCGGGTTGAATGAAATGTTCAGTATAGTGCCATTTTTAAAGAAACTAGCAGAAACATTATGAATGTTATAATTACATGGTTTTAATTGTTTATGTATGTACTTGATTGCATGTATTTTTTTCACCTTTGTAAGAATGTATTAATTACACCAAAACTGGATGTGATTTGATAGGTGGGAGTGGGTATTTAAACAGAGGAAGTCAGTATTTTAAATTGTTCTGATGAAGTCATGCTTGTCATGATGAAAGCACTTAACGTTTATCTGTGGTGAATACCGAATAAAACACAGTGTTTTACACATTTTCCATATGTTCCTGGATTTGTTTATTTTGCCTTATTTCGACAAGTGTCCTGGTTTTTACGAGTCTGAAAATATTCACTGCAACCAATCTATCAATAAATGAATACAAACTTCATGAGGCTGAGGTTATGGATATACTTCATTCAGCACTGCTCAAGGCACAGATTGCATTGCTCCTTATATAATGAACCTTAAAGATTTGCTCTGGACTTCAAGCAATTCACCTTAGAGGTGGAACTTACCTACTGGAGTACTCCTCTTCAGATCTCGCAGGTTATAGAGTTTGTCTGCCAGTTTCACCAGTTTGGCCTGATGGCTGCAGTGTGGTGCATGCTCGATCTGCAGCTGCTTGCGCTGCAATTTCGGCAATGACTTATCATCTGTCACTTCTTCCACAATCTGCCTTACCAACACACCAAACTTCTCCTCAATTTCAGAAAATGTTGCATTTGTATCTTCAACTGTGTCATGAAGTACAGCAGCCTAGAAAGAGTATGGATGGAAAACAGGGTCAGTCAAGCTTTTAAAATAAGAATGAATGTGTTCCAAATTTAAATTTCATTACATTCAGTTTGAGTTTGTCATCTGGTAAAAGATTCTAGCACAGTCTATAAACTGATACATTCTTAACAAAATCCAGAAGACCAAGTTATGGTAATCAGCTGTGTGTCTATGAGCAGTGCTGAACGTCTTGTCAGTTTCTAATTAGCATCCTAGCCAATAAACAACTTTACACAATATTCCAGTTTTATGACAAAACATTTTAATCTCCCATCACTATTTATGTAATCCCAAACTCTCTTCTAACATTTGCTTTAAACAATTTCTCTATCTGGGTTAAGCATTGTTTGCCCAGGCCCATCTTTTGTTTCCCCTAGATTGAATACTTAATATTTCTTCTCATCTCTTTATACCTTACCCAAAATAAGGAACGCTGTATGTATAACTGAGACAGAAGCCCACTAAAAGGGTGAGCAGCCAGAAATCGCAGCTTTCCCTCTGTCAGTAATTTTAATCTGCTCCAGCTGTGGAGAAAAATATACATTTCCTAGCTTCACTTCACTTTCCTTCTTGCTTTTCCAGGTTGAGGATTACAAAGCCAGCAGGCAAAGTACGGCAGATCAGACTTCCCTTTACAGTCTCAAAATTTCTCCCATTCTTTGGGAAGCCCTGAACACACTCAAGTCAAGTTGAGAGATATAATCTCCCCACTAGGTTATGGTCTTTTCCTAGTGGATGGTGCCCAAACCTACATCAGCAGAAGAAGCCCAGGGGATGTCCTTGCATGATTCCAAATGATTGTAGTTGCCTTCTCCTGATCCAGAAAAATAGCATCTCAAATATAGTGAGCTTTTGGACCATGAAGCTCATCCACTCATGGATGGCAAGCCCTGTGACCCCATGAGGAAATCTCAATGTTCTTTCAGTCATTTCTTATAACTTGTTTTCATAGGTAAAGATAGGGTCAGAGACTGCACAGTAAACAGACAGCCTTGTCTGGGAAGGCAGCAACCACTTCCAACACCTGCAAGGCTGTGGCCAGTGACTCAGTATGCTTGTGCTCTGCCTTTATCATCGCTTATAAACAAGACCCTGAGATAGTTCAAATCCTGCAGCAAGTACAGCTCACCACCTCCATAAGAAGTAGAAAGCAATCTCCTCTTTCCTGGAAAAGTAACATGGATTCAGATATGGAGGTGCTGATTTTAATCCCAATTTCCTTTGCACTCAGCAGTGAACTGCTAAACTGCAGGTCAGAGTTTCTAGTCTGGATGAAGCAAAAGTCAACATGATCTGCATATGAAAGAGACTCTGCCTCTCACTCCTCAAAGCTGTTAACCTCCTGACCATGTCTGTGTACGGATATCCACCACATGAAAACAAAGAATGGAAGGGGTGAAAGGACACGCTGCTTGTGAAGCCCGAGACCACCTCGAACAATTCTGACTTAAAATTAAACCCTTCTTAATCTATTCAGAGGAAAACAGCACGTGACTCAGCTCTTGTACTCAGTATCACATACAAGGGCACAGTGTCATAACCCTTATGAACATCCACAAAACAACCAGATTAAACTATCAAACTTGAACAATCCCTCATAAAAATGTTCAGAACTAAAGTCATGGTCAGCCTGGCTACAGTAGCTCAGATAAATAACATCCTGAAGTTTGTCACAAATGACTGCAGTTCAACTAGACACCTAGGCTAGCCCCATTGGCTCATAAGAATAAGGCCCTGATGTTTTCTCCATGAAGACCAGTGCCTAACCAGCCTCACAGGCATTAGAGGAACTGGCAAAGGGGAAATGTTAGAGGAGGAGCAAGTGTCTGATTAGCAGCCTTGGGAGGGAAGCACTGGATGATCCAGTGGGAGGAGTGAGACTTTGACTCTCACCTATGCAACATGTAGCACCACAAACCAGAGACTGCATGTATGAAAGCAAGCATGCTCCTTGTACATGGAGTCTACAGGAGTAGTCACAGCCACAGCATAGAGGAGGGTAGGCAGATAAGCAAAATAGTCCAACTCCCTCAACGAACGATGACATTATGACAGCACTCAATGTGTTTCGCTCTCACTCCTGAAGGGAGTGAATGGGCTGATGCACATTTTTCTCAAGGAGAGGAAATGGGTCAGTGGATGAGAGGAAACTTGACAATCATGCAGCTAGGGGCCAAAATGTATTAAAAAATAAGAACTAAGAATTTGTCCACTCGCTCCTTAATGAAATGAATGGGTTCATGCTTAACCCTCAGAAGGAGGGGGTTTGAATGGATCATTGGCTTGCTAAGATGAAGGCTTGATGGTCACATGGGGCTATGGGTGCAAAAATGTATTACTAAAAAAAAAACACTGCCCACTATTTCCCTGGCAAAGTAGAAGCTACAATATTTATTCCGAACACAAATTTTAGCTATCAGATAAAATTTCACCCTCAGTAGTCTGGTACAAGATTTTCCAAGGAGGCTGGACTTTCAAGATGGCTGCACACTGAACAACAGCACAATTTTATTTCTCCCAGTGTGAGAACAGAAACTGTGAAAAAGGAAAGCCATCACTGGCCAGTAATTACACTGCCCGGATGCCAGCAAAGAAAAAATTTGGAGAACCGGAAAGAAAATCAACCAGAAAAAGTGAAGAAAAAACATTAGATGGGAAGAATCTTGCAGCTGTTCAGCAATAAGCAGTTCAAGTTACAGGTTTGGTACAGGACATAAGACAAAAATAGACCAGCAAACAAGGCACGTTGAAATAATGAAAAATACTTTAATAAAAGTATTAGGTTCTATTAGACAGACCGGTTTCGGCAATTACTTTACAGAGCCTTCTTCAGTGTTTGAATAAAATACAAAAAAGAACCTGTTTATAAGAAATTCCTTGAATCATGTGATTCATTACAAATGTTCATTGAGACCAGGCTTAAAGAGCCCACCAAGTTTAATAATCCATTTTTTCCTCCATTGAATTCAATAAATCATGCCAACCTAATTTTTTGTTTCTAGATCTCAAAATTTTATCAGTAATGATAAAACTGAAACATGCATTATGATGATTTAAAGAATGTTTATATAAGGCATTAATTTCCCTCTTATTCCTAATGTCGCTGAGATGCTCAGATATATGTAGTTTCAATGGTCTTGAAGTTTGGCCAACATAAAATGCAGAACAGTTGCACTTGGCCAAGTAAATAACCCAGTCGGAGGAGCAATTAGCAAAGAATTTTATATTATACACCTCTGGGGTATTTTGGCTGGTAAAACTTTTAGTTTTAAGTAACTTGGTACAATATGTGCAATGTCCGCAAGGAAAGCATCCAAATAAAGGTTCACCTGATAATGTAGTTTGTATCGTGTGAGTGGTTTTGACATCACAGTGTTTAAAATGATTAAAGAAAGCAGATAAATTTTTCCTTTACGAAAAGAAAATGAACATCTATCACCAAGGATTTCCTGAAGTTTGGGTTCACATGTTAATATATTCCAATTATGTTGGACCATATTAATCAATGTATTGGTGTTACGTCCATAAGTGGTGATGAATCTGGGAGGTTCGGAATTGGATTTATTACTGGTCTTATAATGTAGTAAATCTTCACGTTTCATACTATCAACAATATTTTTGGTGTGTACAAGATGACCCATTTTGTATCCACGGTCATGAAATCTGTCTACAAGATCATCCCTGAAACGTGTGTATGTGTCTTGATTAGAACAAATGCGTTTAATACGCATGAACTGAGATTTGGGAATGTTTTTGCAAATGTGTGGGGGATGGAAGCTGGAGGCATGGAGTAGTGAATTATTTTCGGGGAATTTACGGTGAATTTCTGTAGACAGCGTATGATCAGATGTATGGCAAACCAAAACATCTAAAAAAGATGGATTATTAAACTTGGTGGGCTCTTTAAGCCTGGTCTCAATGAACATTTGTAATGAATCACATGATTCAAGGAATTTCTTATAAATAGTTTTTTTTTTGTATTTTATTCAAACACTTAAAAAGGCTCTGTAAAGTAATTGCTGAAACCGGTCTGTCTAATAGAACCTAATACTTTTATTAAAGTATTTTTCATTATTTCAAAGTGCCTTGTTTGCCGGTCCATTTTTGTCTTGTGTACTTTCCCTTTTGGACCCTGCAGCTGCCGTACTCACAGAGGCTGCTTCATTTTTGGTACAGGAGATGTCTTACAGGTTCACAGGTAATTACTAGGCTAGCTACCCTTGTGAGCCATTTTAATCTTAGCCAGTTTTCCTTTTTGTTCTCAAAATAACCTATCCCATTTGGTTATAGATTGGCTTTACCCGTCCCATGGTTGATAATTATACATTACCCCTAATGAGAAAAACTGGGATCATACCACAGATAATTTGAGGGGACTCATGGATAGGATACAGCATTTATGAACTACCACTGTCCATCAGTAGTACAGGGGGCAGTCCTAGGGTAAATTCTCGGTTTCCCATCCACAGATCTAAGTTGGATTTAAATATGGACAAGGATGAATTTTGTTTTATGTGCCTGGGAAGTCTGTTCCAGTGCAGCAGTATTACCTGCGAGACATACCTGTCTCTCCAAACTGTTCTGTTGACGTTGCAAAAGAGGTTTAGAGCCCTAGACTAGTATTTTTGATGCAATTTGACTTGATAATATGCAGTAAATCCGTCAGTAATGAGTCAGAGGATGCTTTCTATGCCTTTCAGTGGTCAATTCTTAGCAATCTGTAGGATACTGAGTACTTTGACAGGATTTTCAGTCGGTCCATGTAGGACACATTGTTTAGGCTTTGCAAACTTTTAATAAGGTAATTTGTGGCCATTCCATTTGTGGCATGTGTCAGGATACATACATGCCAAAAGGGGCATTATATTCAATGATTAGCTTAATGAGGGCTTAGTAAAGGGGGACAGTGAGATTCCTACATCTAGACACAATCCCTTTGTTTATAAGCTGTGCAATATAGAAGGCCTTTCTTACAATGCATACATATTGGTCAAATGATAGTTCACTGCCCACAAAAGTTTCCAAGTCCCAAACAATTGGGTCATCTCTTAGGGGTGTATTGTCAATGGGGTAGTCTCCTAGGGTAGATGACTTCCCAAAGGATACAATAATGAGTTTCTGACATTTAGTTTCAGTCCATGATTTTGACACCAGTTTTTTATTTGGAGCAAACCTTCCTGCAGGATGGCTAAGTCATTTGGGGATTCAATGACTGTTCCTAGCTTGCATTCATCTGCAAACCTAGTCAGTCAGAGCCCTTTTGTATTGTCTTTTACTTCAGAAATGTAGATGCCAAACAGGAAAGGTCTCAGCACAGAACCCTGGGGGACACCACTGGTGACTGTTCTCTTTGTGGAGGCAATTTCCCTTACTTTTATTTATTTATTTGACATTTGTTAACCAGGTTAGTCCATCTGAGCCAATGGCCCGTTTTCAGTGGAGACCAGATGAGAAAAGCTCCAGCAATACAAACATAAAAAGATAACACAGTAGGCAATATACAAAACCCAAGTAAAATAGTGCAGCAATACAACATAAGCAAAAATTACATATGCAGTAATCCAGTGAAACAAATAACTGAAAAAAAATAAAACAAAATGAAGTAAATACAACTAGTACATTTAAGTATTTACAATAATGACATATCTTACTCAAGTAGCATAATGTAGTACTGTCTAGTTCGTAGGTTCATAGGTAAGTACTAGGCTATATGCCCATGGGCATTTATAAGCCTAGCCAGAGTGATGGCTTTTGCCTCCCCATTAGATTAGCAACCTGGGCCTCTGTCAACAGGGCTCCTGAAGTGATCCCAGGGTAGAACGTACGATTACCCATCCACTCATCAAGATTTCTCTTGAAGAGGGTCATAGAGGAGCTCTGTCGAATATGGATTGGGATTCTATTCCAGAGTGAGGGGAGTCGCTCGGACAGGAATCTATCCCTCCAGCATGTCCTGTTTATTGTTGTAAATAGGTTCAAGTCGCTAGAACGAGTGGTTCTGAGGGATCTCGTTTTTTTGAGGTGAAGCATGTCCATTAGTTCAGGGTTTGACATGGCCCTATAGGTCAGGCATAGGTCACCTCTGAGCAGATGGTAAGCGACTGAGAAGAGATGGAGCTTTTTTAGTAGTGAGAAGATTAGTCATTGAATTATTAGATGTAGACAGGTAGTGAAAAGAAAAAGAAAGGAAAATGCAGATTATGGAGGATCTAGGCAAGGGCAGGCTTCTGAGTTCAGAAAGTAGTGCTTGACGTCAGTATTAAAGCAGCTGGAACTAGTGATACTATGAATTTGAGGTGGTAGCCTATTCCACACAAGGAATACAGAGTGTTTACAGAGTTTAACAAAGGTTTTGTTGAGTTTTTAGATGTCTAGAAGGTGCTGGCTAGAACTATGAACTATTTTTGATCATCTGCGCCCTATCTATGAGCCAGCTGGCAATCCAGTGGGTGACAAAGGGGTTTATTCCCAGTTTGTTTAGCTTTTCCTACTATGCCTGAGTGGGAGACTGTATCAAAAGCTTTGGCCAGGTCGTGGGGAACTGTATCAAAAGCTTTGGCCAGGTCGAAGTATGTGGTGTAAACCATTTTGCCCTCATCCATTTGTTTGGTGACCTTTTCAAAGAAATCCATCAGATTGAGTAAGCATGACCTGCCCTTGATGAATCCAATCTGAAATGAGTCCAATATCTGGAGGTTTCCTATCCCTTGACTGATTAATTCCATGATAAGGCTTTCCATGCCTTTGCATATGAGGCTAGTCAGACTTATGGGTCATCCACTGACCAAGACAGTTAAGGTCCTCCCTTATGCAGGGGAATGATAGTAGCTTTTCTCCATTCATGTGGTACAAAACCTGTATGGCGGCCGAGATTGAACAGTGTCATTAGGGGTGTGGCTAAATCATGCTTCACACTACTTTAGATTCATCCAGGGATATGTCAGGACCCATCAAACTTATTTTTAGCTTTTGTTAGCAGTTTTAGGACTTGGTCTTGTGTGATAACTGGAGACAAGCCAGTTTCGGGTATATCTTGAGGGACAGACAGAGAGGAGAGACGCGACGGGTAAAGTTAGAGCTAAATTTATACGCAGTAGGATCACTATATCTTCTGCTTGGTGTAAGTAAAATCATTCAAAATCAGCTCAGCAAACTGCTGTGTTGTACTTTTGAGATTATTGACAATTAAAAATGCCTTGGGATGGTTTTTGGCTTGGGTAGACATTTTAGCCTCAAACTTGGCTTTGGTGGATTTTATTAAGCTCAGACAGAGTAGCAGGGAAAACCTGAGATTTTATGCTGTATCACAGAAACAGCAAGGAACAAACTGTATTGATTTTATTAAAGTACAAATAAGCAACTGGACTGGTGTTCCACAGCAGGAATTGTTAACTGAAATGGCATTGTGTGTATGCCCCAAACATGTCTATGAAAAAGCAGCTAAGACCATATCTGTAAAGATGCAATCATACCAACAGAAAGAGTCGATTCTGACAAAAATATGTAAGAAAGGAAAAGTATTTAAAATTGGAGACAACAAAATGTTTGTGGAAAATGATTATTCACTGTACACCAGAATGAAGAGATGCAAGTTTACCCGGCTACTGGGGAATGACAAGAGGCAGGTGCGAGATTCAAGCTATTGTTCCCAACTGTCTTCTGAGTACTTTTGTTGGAGGATCAAAGATATTTTGTATGCAGAACAGGTTAAGGTGGAAATAAAAAAGGTTTGTCTAAAAAAAAGTGAGCCAGCCAGCAAAAGAGGACTCTGATTCTCATTCTTCTGACAACAAAGCTGAGAGAGAAACATTGACAGTGAAAACTTTCCCAGTGTTCCAAAAGAAAATGCTTCAGCGAGAGAAAAAAAAAAAAAACTGAAGAATTAACAAGAAGTACCTTGGACTTGAACCACAGTCTGGTGATGGCAGAAGGAAATGATAAGGAAGACCACCAGCAACACTGAAATTAATGAATAAATGGAAGAATGTAAGGAATCAAATCGCATTTGTGAATAATGGCTTTGCATGAAAAACTGTCTAAGAAAGACTGGACGTTTGCTGACTTTGTTGGTGGCTGGACTGTAAGGCATATATCCCACTTTATGTCATTAATGTTTAGAAGGACAGTAAAAGAAAAAACTAAGTAAAACAGTTTTTGTACAGTGTACAGGCAGGCACTTTGTTGGTGGGTGGAATATAAAGCATATACTCCACTTTATAGGCTCAAAGGTTGGTACTAGGCTATTGGCCCTAGGGCCTATACAAACCTAGCCATAACAATTCCCTGGATATTTCTTCCACAATATTTACTTCCCTGGACCCCTGTCTAGCAGGGCAACTGACGTGATCCCCAGGGTGAATTTCCTATCTCCCATCCAATCGTCAAGGTTCCTTTTGAAAGGGCCAAGGAGGCACTCTGCTTGACATATATGGGTAGTCTATTCCAGAGTATGTGGAGTCTCTGGGTCAGGAACCTTTCCCTCCAGCATGATTTGTTCATTGTGATGACAAGGTTTAGATCCCTGGAGTGTGTGGCTCTGAGGGACTGGGATTTCTTTAAGTGGAGCATGTCCAACAGCTCACGGTTTGACATGGCCTTGTATGTTAAGCAGAGATCGCCTCTGAGTATACGACATGCCACACAGTATAGCTGGAGTTTTCTTAGACGGTCAGCATAGGGCATCTTCTTTAGGCCTGTGATTCTTTTAGTGAGGTATTTCTGCGGCCTTTCCAGCTGTTGCAGATGTCTTGTGAGGTACATCCCAATCGGGGCATTGTACTCTATAATGGGTCTAATGAGGGATGAGTACAGTGGGACAATGACCTCCTTTTTTCCGGATGAAAAGCCCTTAGTGATGAGGTGTGCCATACAGAAGGATTTCCTGACTGTTGTGGCGATGTGGTTATCGAAGGTGAGACTACTATCCACCTGTGTCCCTAAGTCTGTCATCAAACTTCTGGTGTTTAGTGTACTGCCACCTATGTGATAATTCATGGGTACATGTTTTTCCCCAAAGGGGATAACTATACATTTCTTGGCATTAAGCTTCAGCCCATGGCTCTGGCAACAAGCATCTGTTTCTATTAGGCCCTTTTGTAGAATATCCACATAATTTGGGAATTCAGTAATGGCTCCCACTTTGCAGTCATATACTAACTTTTGTTAGCCAGAGTCCTTTAGTGTTGGCCTGTACTTCAGAGAAGTAGATGCCAAACAAGAGCGGTGCCAGGACTGAACCCTGAGGTACTCCACTTGTCACTTGTCTGAAGCTGGATTTGGAGTTGGTTACTTTTACAGTGTGGGTTCTGTCAGTAAGCCAGTTGGCAACCCATCGAGTGACGTAGGGATTTATGCCCAGCTTAGTAAGTTTATCTATGATTCCAGAGTGGGGGATGGCGTCAAAGGCCTTGGCGAAGTCCAGATAGGCTGTTTGGACCACCTTACCCTTGCCCACAGCTCTGGAGACTGATTCGAAGAAGTCAATCAGGTTCAGGAGACAAGATCGGCCCTTCACAAACCCAAACTGGGTGGGGTCTAGTGTTTGAAGGTTGCCAATGTCTTTGTTTATAAGTTTCATGATAATACGTTCCATGCCCTTGCACATCAGGCTTGTCAGACTGATGGGACCGGTAGTTCCTGGGATCCAAGGTGGATCCCCCCTTCTGGAGTGGGATAACTGTAGCTGTGTGCCACTCAGTGGACATGAAGCCTGAGGTGAGGCTATGATTAAACATGACACTTAGGTGAGGTGCCAGCTCATTTTGTAGTTCATGTAGTACACAGCCCGGGATGTCATCTGGTCCCATGGATGCTGTATTCTTAGCTTTGGAGAGTGCGGTTTCTACCTGTGTGGCTGTGATTACTGGAATTTGGCAATCTTTTGGTATTGAGATGGGCCCTTTAGGGGTGAAGTTGACAATGAATCGATCTGCCAGGATATTGGCAATATCCTCGGGATCAGTATATTTAATGCCATTCTGTTGTAGCTCAGAGCAGATCTGAGCACTGACATTTAGATTCTTGACATAACTATAGAATGCCTTGTGGTTGCCATTGGAATCTTTGGCAATTTTATTTTCATAACTAGCTTTGGAGGATGTTATGAGGGATCTCAGCTTCTTACTGAGGCTGGTAAGGGAGTTCTTTGCATCCTGGGATTTTCCTCTTTTCTGCAACAGTTTCTTCCTTCTGTTGTATAGTTTGCTTATGGCAGGGGACCACCAGATTGGCTTTATTTTTTTGGAAGACAGCGTCCTGGTTCTATTTGGGATGGCACGATTCATGCACGAGTGGATGTGCTTGTACAGTGCCTTAGTGTAGGATTCAGCAGTCGACCTTTCAGCTCCCATCTGCATGGGTGTCATGAAGTTTGTGACATCTGACTTGAGTAGCATGAAGTTGGCTTTGGAGATGTTTTTTACAGAGGTTTCCTTACTGGGGTGTGGGGGTGTGTGGATGTCAAAGGTGATTAGCTTATGGTCAGACCTGACCAATGAGGTGGTGACCACTGATGTGGAGCATCTATCTCCCATGTTGGTAATAACCAGGTCTAGGATACTGGAGCCCCTGGTGGGACAATGAATTAGTTAATCCAGGGCATTGGAATTTATGAATTCCAAGAACCGTTGGGAAAAGGTGTTGGTACCAGAGTAGTTTTCCTAGTTAATGGCAGGGTATTTGAAATCACCCAGTATTAGGGTGTTTGGTTGTATCTTAATATTTTCCAGTATGTTTAGAAAGGTGTAGTGAGAATCTTGGGACATGGTGGGGGATCTGTAGCAAGCTACAATTTGGATTGCAGTGTTAGTTGCACCTGGAGAGTTTCAGATGCATTGTGTTGGGCAACTAGCCTGTTGGTGTGAAAATCCTCGGTGAATATGGACACTCCTTCACCTTTAGTGTTTTTGTCTTGGTTTGGTGGCCGAAAAGTGTGGTAAGAGTTGTAGCCTGGTATTGCAGGGGTGCTCTCTGCAGCTTTCAACCAGGTCTCAGTTACTGCACAGATATCGATGTTCTCCATTTTTAGGTATGCCTTGAGAGAGTGCATTTTGAGGTTTAGACTTCTAGCACTGAGTAGCATTACCTTCACATTTTGCATGCTTGTATCTGTTACAGTGGTGGTTTTGTCCTTTGAACCTTGCCTAAAAAAGTCACTATAGGGGTGGCAAGAGCTTTAGCCAGTAACCTGAATCCCAGGCACGACAGGTGCAGACCATCTCTGGCAAAGCATTGTGGTCTGTCGATCATGTCGTCTCAGGCAGACAGATACTGGATCCCCTTTGAATGACACCAGAGGCTTAGCCAATTGTTGAAGTCAATCATTTTTGTCCTTATAGTGTGGTATCATTCTGGGTGAAGCCAGGATACTTCAGGGCTAGGGTCATACCTGCCTGGGCCACATGATCCGAGAGCTCTTCCATGTCTCTCTTTATGTAGTCCAGGGAGGTACGTTTCAAGTCATTAACACGGACAATGACAGAGTTGTATTTGTACTTGTTGTGGAATGACTTGAGTGCATACATTATGTGGCGGATCCTGGCACCCGAAAGGCAGCTGACTGTAATTTTCTCCTTGTTCAGCCTGGTGAATGGGACATCAGTGTGCCTGACTATAGAGTCACCTATGACTAAAGTGTTGGGTAGGTTGTCTTGCCTTAGGGGCTGTTGTTGGGTGGCACACACTGGTGTTGTGAGCTATGTGTCACTTTGTTTGTGACTGGTGTTTGTTTGCGTTTCAGCTTCGGAGGTCCTTGTTGCTTGGGCAGGTTAATGTTAAGGGCCTCCGCATATGTGGGTTTAGTGTTGCTATGTGTGGGTGTTGATGGTGTGGGTTTTGAAGGGCTTTGTTTTGCTTGAGGTGTAGTGCAGGTGTTAACCTTCTCCTCTTGACTGTCTAGCACAATCTTGGCTGGAGAGAGCTTTGCTTCCAGTTTGGCTATGTAAGTGCATCTCTCGCAGGTTGTAGTGTTGGGTGGTAGGAGGATAGGGTTGTCTGTGTACATGAGGCAGTTGCTGCATTGCCCCAGTATGCCCAGATTCACCAGGTGGACAGGAGAAATCACCGGAAGCTGAACCTTGGATATGCCTGTTTAGGTGCTTTTTTTGTAAAGTACAAGAGCTGTTTTCCCTTACCTTTGCAAGGTACTTTGCAATTATAGGCTGTTTAGGCCTACAATTAATTTCTCCTTATTAACAACGAGAGTTGAGTGCTTGTATCAGTTTAAGGCTTCCTAGTGCTTTCCAGCAGGTTCTAGAGCAAGTGCTAGTTACAGGGGTTCGGATTTTAGTGCTACTACTGAGAAATCAGCTAGTTCTAAGGGAAAATTTGAAGAGCATACTTTCTGGCACCTGAAATCATTTTAACCGTAGCCCCGCAGTCTGCACAATGCGAAAAACGCGCAAACACACGTGTTTTTAAGCCAGAAAGTTGAAAGGAATAGAAATCAGCCCAAAATCAATAATAAAATTACAATTTCAGAGCTGGAAACCACTCCTCTAGTGTTAGATAAGCAGTACAATGCTCACCACTCCCACTGGTAAGCAGTAGGACTTCCCTCTATCACAGCAAGGTCTGGATAGCTCTGAACACAGAAAATAAAGTCCTGAAACCAGCAAAGCCTATATTAGCTAGGAAACGAGCAAACAAGATAGTAGTTTTTTTTTTTTTTTTTTTGGTTAAATCAGGCTAAACAATGCAGTAATACAGTAAATAAACACAGAAAAGGCTAACACACTTGAGTGTGTAGCCCTAAACAGTAAATGCAATTAAAACTCTACAAAATGAGCAATTTAAAACTTTTTTAAATGAAGCAAGGCAAGCGCACAACTGAAAAACGATTTAAGAGGCAGTAATACAGTAGAAAAAGTAGCTAGTCTATATATACAGAAAAGCAGCTAAAACAACACTAAAACAATTCAGATGCAGTGCAACCTAAAGCACTTGAGTTGTAGCAATATTAAGGCAAATATAGTTTTAATAAATGCACTAAAATATACTCTATATTTCCAAAATGTTTGAGAAGCACAATCAGAACACAAGGAGATTCAGGCAATTTTTTTAAGAAAGAGAGAAAGGAGGAACAGAAGGAAAGAAACCAAGTGGGTTGGCCTTCTCAGATCTTCTTCTTCTATCGGCTTTTCCTGGTTAGGGGTCGCCACAGCGGATCACCTGTCCGCTCATGATTGGCAGTGGAGTTTTACGGTGTCGAGTTGCCAGCCCAACCTTCCACGGAAGGCACACACTCATGCCTAGGGCCAATTTGGAGTGTCCAATCCACCAACAGCATGTCTTTGGGATGTGGGAGGAAACCAGAGCACCCGGAGGAAATCCACGCGACCACAGGGAGGACATGCAGACTCCACTCAGAAGGCACCCCAGCCAAGGATCAAACCGGAGAACCTCTTGCTGTGAGGCGACAACGCTAACCGCTGCACCACTGTGGCCACCCGGGTTGGCCTTCTAAGATGTTCTCTCTGTATTAGGTAGAATGAGCTAATGACACTAGACTGGGAAGAGTGTCCAAGATCAGAGTAGGGGCAGGCAACTGCAAGACCAGCAGGTATAAAGACAAGATGCCAATAGGGAGGGAGAGCGGGAAACTATTTTAGGCAGAAAACACTACAGAAATAGAATAAAACCAGCAGTGAGCCAATAGCTATGAAATACAGTACAAGTATGCAATATACAATAAAATTGCTATAAATATCTAGAATAAACAATAACTACTAAAGATAAGCAAAAACAGGCTACTTATTGCTATATATAACCGATCAGGTGCTCCTCCTCAGATAGCTCTGTGTGTAATGGATGAAACACTCAAGTTAACTTCTTAAGTAACTTAAAGTTGAAACCTGAAACAACTTTAAAAAAAGCTCAGAAAGAACCAATGAGGTGCTTTCTCCAAGCTGTAGACCTGGCAACCCAACTAGACAATTACCATAAACACTAAACACTCACTGAAGTGGAGGATGGTCTTTGCTAACTAAGATGGCCTGGACAATGAGCTCAGAAAACAGCCTCTAACAAACAACTAGGCCCATAAACACAATCAAGAATATTGAGAATATTACAGCTACTACCTAAACTATTTTAGGCTGAACACACTACAGAAATGTTCGTCACAAACACAATCAGGAATATAAAATATTTTAGGCAGAAAACACTACAGAAATGTTTAACACAGCAGAAAACCAGCAGTGAGGCAATAGCTATGAAATACAGTACACATATGCAGTATACAATAAAATTGTATAGTCAAGATCTTGTAGCGGTACAAGCTGACTGCATCTCACACAAAAGCCTCAGCTAGAAATTTAATAGACTCTTACTTCTGATTTTGGTCTCTAAGCTGTTTCCCAGTCGGATTACTCCAACTCACCACCAAATGGGTTCCTCTCTTTACTAGACTGTCTAGAACATAAAGTTTTAGGTCTGAGGGCACAACCACAAGGTTCACTCTGGTACCAAATAGAAATATGACCTTTCTTGTGTTCAAACCTGGTGTTTCAACCACTTGAGTACAGATTCCTACCAGTCATGCCTTTTCTTGTTATCCCTAATCATTCTCCCATATAATTCCCAAAGTCTTGCACTAAGACTACAGAGTCAGTACACCATGCCCACCTGAGCACCTCCACTTCCTTCCTGATAAAGATAAGTACTGTGTATTTCTATTTTTAAGACTTTTTTCTCTATCAAGCCAGCACTATGGCCACAATCATTCAGTCATTTCCCATTATAGGCTGAGAGTATGACCATGTTGTGGACATCATCCATACAGGCACCAGAGGCATTTTTTTTCCTACTTATGTCCACTGATTCTGCTGTATATACACACAAGGTCTGTACAGATGTGAGAGCACTGGGATGGTGAAAAGCTTTATCAACTGATTTTATGAATGAGGCTGTCGCACATCCTTATCCAGAAAGTTTACCTCGGTGATCACTTCAGTGGCTTTGCTGGACAGAGGCACACAGAACTAATCTAAGGGGACGGCGAAAGCCAACACATTCTGGCTAGGCTTATAAATGCCTTCGGGCAGATAGCCTAGTACCCACCTATGAACCATCCCCAAACCTCAACCTTGAAGGCAAATGCTCTCATCTATTTCTGGTCTCTAACAGGGATTGTAGGTAAACTGCACATTTTGACATATTTATCCCCAGCCCTCAGGTAGGCTTTATGTCATCATTCCTCTCTCCCCAAATGACTCTTCTAGCATGTGTTGATAATCAAACATGGATCATCTAGTTTATAGGTATTACTTCATCACTCCGCGACAAGTAGCTTGCATAGTTTGTACTGCTATATGACAGACAGTCTGTCAAAGTATTCCTTTTCTGCAGCTGCAGTGAGGCAAGCCTCTCATTCATTGAGAACTTCAACTGCATGACCCTCAGAGGAGGACTCGTGAATATTTCCACAACAAACCTTTAATAATGACAACAGTTATAGAAGAAAGAGTACTCCTGATCGAGAAGTCTAGTTCCAGAGACCACAATGTGCAAAGAGGTGACTACATCTAACCAGTACTTTATTTCCTGCATCAACTTATGCTCCTTCTCCACTAGTGATTTGCTACATCCCTGAAACAAGCTTCCAATGTCAAGGTATACATGATAAAAAGTCATTCTACTTTTGCCCACCACTAGGCCTGCAATGCATCACAACCTTAACTTTCATCTTGTAATGGTGAGCCTACACAATGGCACCATATAGCCATTATGGTCTGAACTCAGATGGGTTAAGTAGGTGGCCCAGATTCAAGGCACTTTCTGCTTGCAAATGATTCCCTCCACAGGTATAGTTCCAAAAGCAGGTACCAATAATTCTGGTCTCAGCAGTGTTCTTTTTTTTTGTTTAAGAAGGTAATGTTAACTGAAACATTACTTATTTACCCAGTACCTGCAACCCTGGGTTGTGGGTAATGCAACTCCATCCATTACATAAAGCCATCTGTTATGCTTGAGGGTGACACAGTGATGTTACCTTCTGTGTGCATCAGTTATGAATCTACAAATTCTATTATTGCAATCTGCAACCTTTACAAGCTGCAGGCAGCTGTAGTTATGCCTGGTAACACATATACAGATGGGAGTAAAGTTCTAAGACATAATGCCTTCTTTACCGTTTTTGCAATACCATTACAGGTGAAAAGTAGGGTTGAAATTCATAGGCTCACAGGCTTAGTGAACAAGCTCAATGCCTACTTAACACTGAGCAGCATAAGGCCATGGGTACCATATTGGAAATGATGGATTCCCATGTTGTCATCCATACATACCTCTCAACTGTAAAGATTTTCACCTCATATTTTTGGTTTGTGTTTCCTAAAATTGTGATTTTCTGGCAAATTAGTTGCAAATCATTAAAGAAATAATAACACACATTTGGTTTTCACAGTTTATACTCTTTAGAAAATTCATGCTAATGCAAAACCTGTTATTCTATCAAGTTTCTAAGTTTATTATAGCAATATTAAAAATCGTCCCTATTTTGGGCTTATGGCTTTGTCCAGATTTCTTGCTCCAATAGGTTGAGAGATATGCGTCCATATCCTTTTTGAAGTTACGGATTGATGGCCTCAGTTTTTTCTGCAGTGTGATTACTGATGGAGGAACATAAGTGAGTGAGCTCCCAGGTACACATATGACTGACAGCTCTGAGACTGTTCCTACCCATTCCAGAGATGATCCAGCTAGAAGAGAAGATATTATGACTTTTCAGGGTGCTGAATGATATAAACCTAGTACTTGTTTAGACTGACTGGGATATTCAGGTCCTAGGGTACTTTACAGGGACGCCATACGTCTAGGAGTTTGAATGCTCAAGCCTTCAAGAAACTTGATTACAGTATTCATATACCAAATAATTTAAATAAATACATAAATGTGGTTTGTCTGTATGTATCATATTTATAGTGGATATAAAATTTTACACGCCTTTGTTAAAATGCCAGGTTTTTGGGATATAAAAATGAGACCACAATAAATCATTTCAAAACTTTTCCCATCTTTAATGTGACCTATAACTTGTACAATTCAATTGAAAAACAAATCTGTTAGGGGAAAAAATATAAAAAAATAAAAAATGTACAATAAGCTGGTTGCATAAGCGCGCACACCCTTAAACTAATACTTGATGTGTTTGAGGAGATTAACACGCTTCTGCACTTTAGTTTTCTATGTACTCCATAGTGAGCCTGGGTTGTTAGTAAAAAAAAGGGTAGAGGGCCATATCATTTAACCTTGTGAAAATATAAATAGTTGAAAAAAGATAAATATAGTTAAAACAAAAAATGTAGCTGCACTTTATTTGCACTCATTGCTTTATTTATGCGTAACACCACTGATCCAGAAACGAGTCTTAGTTGAATCGTGTGCTTTTTTAACTTCAACTTGATTTAGGTGTTTTATAACAAAACTCAGTTGCGATGATAACAGTACAAGAGATCAAA
The DNA here is from genome assembly GCF_019279795.1 of Protopterus annectens. Lineage (NCBI taxonomy): Eukaryota > Metazoa > Chordata > Ceratodontiformes > Protopteridae > Protopterus > Protopterus annectens. The sequence continues at coordinate 1,741,435,284 of NC_056739.1, read as the reverse complement.
CAACACACAGTAAAATAAAGCATGCAATTAAGTAAAAACACAGATAAAAGAGAAAATAAAGATGAAGAAAAATGCAAATAGAAATACAAGGTCATCCTATACCAACAAACGTGACTTAAAATAAGATAGGTTTGGAGTGTTCTGTGAAAGCCAGCCATAGAGGGACACTCCCAAAGCAAGAGAAAGTAAGTTCCACAGGTGAGGAGCCAAAAAAGGTAAATGAGTGTATACCAGATGTATCTAAGTGTACCTGTGGTGTCACTAGCAGCCCCTGGGTGGGAACTCCTTCAATTAAGGGGGATCCAAGTCATGAGTGGGCATAATTCACACTAGAAGCCAATACAGGCTGTGTAGAAAAAGTATAATATGTTGGTAACGAGAAGTGCAAGTCAGAAGTTTAGCAACAGAGTCCTGCACCATCTGTAAATAATTAGTGTCAGTGGATTAACAAGTAGCACACTTGCCTTTGATGCTGGAAGATCAGAACACTGTGGGTTCTCTTCTCATGCTAGGGAACTGGATTCATTTTTCAAAGCTGACACTGTAATGCAGCATAAGGTGTGTGCTGCACTCCTGAATGTATCTTCGTCTTCCTTAGGATGAGATGTTAAAATCAAGGCCCAGTCTGCCTGATTTGGTAGCAGCTCATGTGGTTGTAAAAGACCCCACAGCATTTACTGAAAACAGCAGTGAAATTTCATTAGTGTCCTAGCCAAATTTCCCCTAGTCAGTAAGAATACTACCTTGGGTCTCCCTTGGAAAGAGGCTACTGACATAGTGGAACTAAAATCAGTCAACAAAAGCGTAAAATAAAGTAAATAAACCACAATTAGTGTCAGGGAGTCTCCGGTACAGGGCATTGCAGTAGTCAAGCTGAGAGGAGACCAAGACATGAACAACTGCTAGGTCAGCTTGAGGTTAAAGGTGCTTAATTCTGGAAAAGTTTTGCATGGGGAAACAAGATGATTTTACAGTGGCAGACACTTGGCTCTGGAGTATCAGTCCACAATCCAGGTTACACTTAAGGCTACCCACCTTATCAACAAACTCAAGTTTATTTTCTCCATATGTGATAAAGTTGGAAGTGAAGGAGTGGAGGACTCTTTCAAGGTAATGTGAACTAAATGGCCATGGTCTTGGTTTTGGAGGTGCTGTTTCAACTGATTACAAATAAGCCAAGAATACATGGCGAAAGGCAATACACATTTACCATATCATTTTGTGGAAAGGAGAGGTAAAGCGGACTATCATCAGTATAGCTATGGTATGATAAGCTCCTCTGCCTTAGGAGATCTCACAGTGGAAGCATATAAACTGTGAACAGTAAATGGCCTAAGGTAGGCACTAAGCTTCGTGCTGTGCTACAGGACTTTGACCATGGTCTTTGCCTCCTAAAGCTTCTAGAGTACAGCAATCTGAGTTCTGGTTCAGGCAGCATGTTAATGGACTCTTTCTTTTCCTTTCTTTGTGTGTGTGTGTGTGTGTGTGTGTGTGTGTGTGTGTGTGTGTGTGTGTGTGTGTGTGTGTGTGTGTGTGTGTACTGTATACATATACATAACAAAGATTGTTTCTGAGGAAAGTAAATGATTGACCTCACTGTTCTTTTTTAATTTCTCCAAGTTTTTTGGGTTTCTAATAACATGACAGGAATGGGCCCCATTCCCAAGCCAAAGTATGATTAAAGTTCTTCAAGTTAGTATTGTTTCAATCTTTGATGTTAGCCAAGAGTGCTCTTCCCAGAATCCAGCAACATACCCAGAATTGACTCCTTCTGCAATTCATATGGAACTATATGTAGATAGCATATCTGAACAGGACTGCAAATTCTTTTTGAGACTCACCTGTTCCTACTACTATTGGAAATGTATGGGTAACCTTCTTCCACTTGTTTCTGCCTGCAAATCCTGATCTTTTATGACTTTGTGTCTCTGTACATTAGACACTGTAATTACTGGGTGTGGCAATTTCAATGATCAATACTACTTTTGTCTTCTTTTCATGAACTATACCTGGTTTTCTTGCATCTATTTTTTGAAATGTCGGTAATGGATGAGCCCATGTGATATAAACTTTTTCATTCCCTATAATACTTTCTGGCTCATGTTTATAATGCTTCTCAGCTATTTCAATATAGTAATGTTTATGTAACCCTCAGTGCAACAGTCTTAGCACATTATTATGCCTTTCAGTATACAGGCCCTCTGTCATTCATGAATTACACCCAGCAACAAGATGTGTGACGGTTTCCAGTTCTGTTTCTATAGAGCCTGCATTTTTCTATTCCTCCCACATGCTCAATGGACTTTGTAAATCAAGCTGTCTGCTATCCTGGGCCACCAATACTAACCTTTCATCTTTTGGGTTAAATTCACCTCTCTTTAACCATTCCTGCATAGGATCCTGGTCAACATCAGGTTGTTCCAGGAGTTTTCTGTACTGCAACTATACTTAGGCTTTTTCCATATTTCTTGCCTTCTCATCTGATCCTTTTCCTTATATTCTTTCTTTTATCTACTTGTGGTTTGGTTTCCATTTCACTTTACACCAATATGCTTCTGCTAAACTAAGCAAGGAGGTCATCTTAGACTTGTTCTCTTCATATTTTCAAAACTTACAGTATGCTTGGATCTGATGAGGTCAGCAGGTATGTATGCAGTCCTACAACTGGAGATCTATACATGTAATCAATTTTGTACAGGCCCATACCTCCTTCAGAACAAGGAACATATAATCTTGGTATACACTGATTTTTATGTATCATTTAATAAGCGTGAAGCATTTTTCTTGTTTTCCTGTCCAACTGATCTAATACCTTTTGGGGCCAGTTAGTCACTCCAAAACTAAGTTAGATCAAGAAGAGCAAACTGATTTATAGCTTGGAATTTGATCTTATATGCCTGGGCAGTTTTCAATATTAATTTTAGTTTCCTAAAATATTCCTGAGGTTTTTTTAACATTTCTTTGTGTGTTATTGTCGATCCTTCATCAATTCCCGAATATTTATACACTCCCTGCTGCTCAGGTTCCTTTACATCACATTCCTGTCCCTGTTTCATGGTCACTGTAATGTAAATGATCAATGTAGGGTGAGTCTTATACATCTGTAAGCACTCCTTTATCCATGAATGTGGGATGCTGTCAAATGCTTTTTTTGTAAACTATCCATGCTATACTTAGATTCTTCCCCTTTTTACAATTCTCCATTATGATTTTATTTAACAGCAAATGATCCTTTGTTCCATATGACTTTCTTTTGTTTCCCTTTTGTTATATTGCCATGATCGAGTTTTCTTATAAAGGACTATAAACTCTGTCGGAATCAATTCCAGTGTACAGTTTATACATAGTTGGAAGGCAAGTTTTTGGTCTATAGTTTAGATCACAGTAATATATCTTACTTACTTCGGTTAATTCACATGAAGTTCTGTTAACAGTCTCGATTACTGCATTCATTTGTTTTATCAGACTTCTGAAATTTTGGTTTTATTGACTATCTATATCTATTTCTTTCATAGATGTTAACATGTCTATCCATCTTATTAAAATCAAGCAACTCTTCCCTTTGATCATTTTCTTCTAAACTGAGGGCACATTCTTTGTTCTCCATCTTCTGCAGGGATTCTACAGAAGCTCCAGAACATCTTCCTGTGACATATCCTCAACTGCATCACCTATTGTTTTTTCATACGGGAACTCATTGGCGTGTCACTCCACAACACTGACTGCGTCAGAGTTACCTCCGTTTCCTGTTCATTTCTTTACTGTGTAACCCAACTCAACTTTTGTACTGGCTTCCTACTGAAACCTCCAGAGTATCTTCATGTAGCAACTGATCAAATACTTCCCATTCCAACTGTTTTTCCTTAACTTGGGGATTTGCTGTTTTATCATTCTATGATGTTACCAGATTTGGATTTTCTACACTAAATTCTTCACTTCGCAGGTAATCCATAACTTCAGTTTCTATTTCTTTAACCTCTCCATTGGTTTTAGCATTAGCTTCCTTAATCTGGCATTTGCTCCCAAAACAATGTGCTTAAAGCAAATGTTTTCCAATACAACAGGATCAGACAATCTCTTACAGACTAGAAAAAGATCACCTCTGAATAAACTGAGAGTAACAGAATATAACGGCAATGCCTGAAGCTGTCTTGAATTGATCAAGCTTTCCAAAACCTTGATATTTTTTTTCTAGTAAAAGAAACTTTGTGGCTATTGTTTCAGGTGACCTGTCTGTAGGCTATGAAATGCAGCAAGTGTATTCATTAATGCATTGGATTAGTGAGGCATACAGTGGAATGATACACACCTTTTAGAACTAGATGATCTACAAAATATGCTTTTCCGTCTGTGGAGGATGCACACTTGTCAAGGTTTAAGCTATTGTTTATTAAGTAATGTTGACTTTCTACGATTTGACCCTTTATTTTATCATAACTTTTTTTTTAAACAAGAAACATCTTTATTAAATTATCACACATAACACTGGCAAACATACATCTACATAAATGAAAATATATTGACATAATTTTAGTTGCAAACATTATGCAACACAAACCATATTGACATAATTTTAGTTGCAAATATTATACAAAATGTATGATCTATCCAGTCATTCATTGTCGGACATTACATAGCTCATTCAAATCCTGCCTTTTAAACATAGTTTCTCTTCTGTATGTATTGTTCCCACAACTACCATTTTTTTCTATGTAATTTGCTCCTTCCCTTTTCTAAAGATCCCAATTCCAGTTGTTTTATCTCCGTTACTATATTCACTACTTCTAGTAAAGTTGATTTAGATTTTGATTTCTATTTTCTAGTAATTGCTTTTTTGGCAGCCACCATAACTCGACTCAGCAAGGCCATAATATGTCTAGGCAATTCTGATTCTATATCATTGCTCAAAAAATCATTTCCTTAGTTACACCAATTTGCTCACCCAGTATCTCTGACAGATTAGTCTACAATAAATTTTTAAAGTCTGCCAACTTATTACACTTCCAGAAAACATGTTCCCAATTACCGGTTTCTTCTCAATCACACCTCCCACATTTGCTGTCTCCCTCAGGAAAAATTATTTGGAGTCTATTTGGAGTATAAAAATACCTATGTAAACACTTCCAAAGATCCTAAATCTTCTACACTTTATTGCATATTTGGGAGACATACACATATCCCCCATTGTTTCTTTGTGAATTGACTATCCAATCTCTCTTCTCAATCCTTTCTAACGTCCTCTGATTGATTCTTAAAGTTATCATGCAATACTTTATACGCACTACTAATTATTGCAGTTCAAGCTCTAGTTTTGGTGCAAGACATGGCTTCCAGTAATCTAGAGGAAAAAATAAATCAAATGTCCTCATAGCCGATTAAAAATATAGCAAAAGGTTGGAAAAGGGAAGAAGTTTTAAAGAGCTATTCAGATGAACTGATAAAACTGCCAAAATCAGAGGTCGAAATGAACAAAGGGCTGGCTGAGTATGAGACTGCTCAAGAAGAGATTTAAAAGAATAGCAGAATTACACAACAGAGCACATAGGGAAAATCTGAGATTTGCTGCTGTACCACAGAAACTAAAAGGAACAGACTGTATTAATTTTATGACGGCTTAAATAAGCAGCTGGACTGGTATTCCACAGCCAGAACTGTTAATTGAAAAGGCACACCATGTGCATGCTCCAAATCTGTGAGAAAGCAGTCACAACCTGTATTTGTAAAGACAAAAAAACCCTACCAGTAAGAAGAATTGATCCTGACAAGATTGTAGCAAATGGGCAAGTATTAAAACTGGAGACAGCAGAGTGTTTGTGGAAAATGACTATTCACTGTACACTAGGCAGAACAGAAAAAAATATTCTAGCAATCAGAGAACATCAAGAGACAGGTGTGAGATTCAAGCTGCTATATCCGGCTGTCTTCAGAATATTCTTTCTTGGAGGATCAAAGTCAGTTTTTGATGCAGAACAAGCTAAGTAGGATATACAAAAGTATGCTTAACTAAAAAAAACAAACAAAAAAAAAACCAGCCACGAAGCAGAAGAGGACTCTGCTACTCGTTCTTCTGATAATGAGAGACTTTGCCAGTGAAACCTTTTCCGTTGTTCCAAAGGAAAATGCTTGAGAGACAGACAAAAGCACAGGAGTTGACTAGAAAAATCGTGAGTACTCTGGAACTGAACTGGAGTTGGGAGATGTAGATGAACAGGAAGAAGACCAGCAACACTGAAACTAGTGAATAAATGTCAGACTACGCAGACTACAAAGCAATCATATTTGTGAACTAGGGCTGTATAAGAAAAAATGGAAAAAGTGGACTTTTGTTGACTTTGTTAAAGTTTTTGGTGAACCGAAAGGCATTTACCTCACTTCATGTCATTAATTTTTGGAAGGAAACTGAGGGGAGGGAAAGATGAAGGACAAAGGTAACCAAGTAAAATAACTTCTGTTCTTAAAAGTATTTCTATGAAACTTTTCATGATATAAATTGCAGGTTTTATAGTAAAGTATTTCTACTTGTACTAGTATATGATAAAGATACTAAAGTGAAACGTATGCCTTTTTTTTCTTCTTTTTTAGTATTAAGAAATGTAGGCATTACAATGCAAAAAGAAAAAAAGGCTTGACAAAAGCAGTAAGTTAACAGGCTGTAATCTTGGGTTGTCAAGGTGGAGGATGGGGTGCAAAAGTACAAAGATCATGATATATGTAGAGCTGATAAATTTTCTTACTTTTACATGGGTGAATGTTGGGATTAAGACCCTTTGCTTAACCTAATAAGTTTTAAGTGGAAACAAATACACAAGAGAACACTGAATATAATGAAAATATTTTCCTTTAGAAATAAATGTTTCAGCTTGTCTTTAGAAGCCTGCAGCTGAGAACTACATTTTTTCTCTCGCATTTCCATGGAGACATGCTGATTATAGGGCAATAAAAAAGCCAAAGCACTGTTTCTTCAAGGCTGAAATGTAATGTTTTCTGAAAGCATGCAAATTGTTTTTCACTTCTGGGAAGGGAATAAAGATAACAAAGAACAGACATGGAATATTACTTATAGGTGGGGACTAGAATTTGATTGGCAACAATGAGAATGTTTTAGGGTAGACTAGAAGGGAAAGAGGGTAGATTTATGAAGAAATTTAGGAAAATATTTGGTATGGAAGATGTAGATTCAGCAATAGGAACCTGAAGATAATTTACATTACACCCAAAAGTACAATAATGGGCTAGACTAGACAGAAATTATGTTTCACAGGAGCATGTGCATTTAATTGAGAACTTTGACACACATCCAATGACCATTTCAGATCACGTGCCAATAATTAAGATAAAAATGCAGGGTAATAAAAGTAAAGATGAGACAGTGACACTTCCCCACCCACCTGTCAAAAAGAGAAAAATGTAAGGAATGGATTGTGGAAATTATCTGGGTGTTATTAGAGAAGATAGAAAGTATTCCAGACGTTATAGCTAATAAGTGGATACAATGAAAGTGGAGTTTAAAAACAGGGTAGAAATAAAAGAAAAAGACCTATGGTTAAGAAGTAATAAGAATTAAGAATTATTTAGAGGGGCTGACAAATGTTAAAAAGTATTACAGAATAAGGGAAATCTCACAAAACTGCAGAGTGCTAAAGGCAGTATCTGGATAATATGCATGAGATGAAAGATTACTGTTAAGTAACTGGTTTTTGATAATAACTCCAGAACACAAAAAGTTTGGGCACAAAGATTTAGGCAACAGAAAGTAGAAAGGGTTGTTGCCAAACTTAGGGAGCCTATAACAAGAAAAATTACCAGCGATCCTGTAGAGGTATTACAGACATTTTGGAAATGTTATTAAATTTATATAAAGCAGAGAAGTGGGGAAATCAAGAAAAAGCACAAATAGAAATATTTATGGAAGTCTTAAACTTGCTAAGGTTAGAGGTAGATGAGGCTCAACAATTAACATTTAAGACAGGATGAAATGAGATAAAAATGGTAATGTATAACCAGTCTGCATTAAAGTCTCCCAGAAATAGATGGTATTCTGGTGGAAGTATAGAAGCTAGGAGGGAAGAAAGTGATAAGTATCTAGAAGGTTTTGTTTAACAAAATTTTAAAAGGAGTGGAAGCACTAGCATACTGGAAAAAGTTGAGGCGGCTATAATATCTAAAGATGGTAAAGATCCATCAGATCCAGCTTCACACAGACCCATTTTAATTTTAAACTACAATTATAAACTGTTTATGTCTACAATGGCTAGAAGAATGGCAAAGGTGTTGCCAAAACTGACACATATGGCTCTATTAGTTTTCTGGGGGGGGGGGGCAAACTTTTGACAACTTTAATAGAGCAATGATGATCCAGAGGGAAGCATAATGTAAGAAAATACTGCTTTGTTGGTGGGTCTTGATGCAGAGAAAGCATTCAAGAGAGTAAGGTGGGATTTTATGAGTAAGGCAATGGAAGCATTTGCATTTCCTGCTACAACAGTAAGGTTAATTAGGGGGGGTATATGAGGAATCAGATATAAAAAAAACTGGGACAGTTCCTCTCCGATAAGGTGCGTCTGTACAGAGGAACCAGGCAAGAGTGTCCTCTTCCCCATTTGTTATTTGCATTATATTTAGAACCATCTGCAAAGAAAATAAGGGACTCAGAAATTCAATGATATAACCAATATGGAATTTGTGAAAAGTAGGCTTTATTTGCAGATGATGTTATTTTGTACCTCATAAAACCAGAAAATGACATTTCAGTATTGTGGAATATTCTGAGACAGTTCCGGATTTTTTTTTGAGATATAAAATCAATGAAGATAAAATAAAGGCTATAGCTGTGCACTGTGTACCCTCACATGAACTGGTTCAGCAATACCCATATTTATGGGAACATGACAAAATGAAGTATTTGTGAGCGTGGGTTGCAAAGGACACTGTTATGGCAGCTAAGGATATGTGGGAAGAAATGAAAGATGATACAAAAACTAAGAAACTGGAAGTTATGGACAGCAAGACATAAGCAGTAAAAATGTTTAATCCCTTCAGCTTTATACACAGTTCAAGCATACTTTTATCAACCAGAGGAGAAGTTGTGGATAGTAATTAATAAGGAGGAATCAAAGGATTTTATCTGGGAGGGGAAGAGTGCAATAATCAAGTGGGATAAGTTGATTCTTCCAATAGAACAAGGAGGTTTAGGATCACCTGACTTAAAGGGATATTTTACAGCTACATAGTTAAGGCTCTTATTCATAACACAAGCAGAAAGCTACAATTCAAAGTGGCAAGGGGTGATGAGGATAATGATGAAGCATGGGGAAAATTCAAGAAATAAAGAAAGCAGGATTTTGGATGCAGATCCTTAAGGAGAATAATAGTAATACACAATATTATATTCATAAAGTAACAGAAAGCATACTGAGAACTAAGCCAACAAGGGAGATTCTGCCGACAGGGAAGACTGCAATTAGGGGTACACAGAATAGGCAAAAGGGGGCTTGATTGGGAACACAAACTTACAGAGGAACACAAACTTACAGAGGGGAAAGGTAAGATTTTTTTTTTGAGCTGGGCTACAGGACCTGAATTGCCTAGACAAAAGTAAGGCCTTGTCAAGTTTAATTCTGGTGGCTGTCAAAAAAGCAATAACTAGAAAATAGAAATCACAGTCTAAACAAATCATATTTGAAGTAGTGAATACTGAAACAGAGATAAAAGAACAGGAAGTACGATCAAATTACATAGAAAAAATGGAAATTGTGGGAACAATACATGCAGAAAATGTTTTAGAGGAGGAATGAGGTTTAAGAGAAGCCAGAAACTGAAAATGTATGCAATGTTGCATTGATTATATTGTTTAGGACAATGTATCTGATATATGTTTGTAAATGTGAACCTATTATAATTTGATTACTTTTCTATAAACGTAAGTTAGCCTATATCACAAGTGATAATTCAATAAAGGTTAAAAAAAAAACAAGCAGTATGTGGCACATTTCAAATGTCACTAATGTCCATTTAAGTAATCAAAAATCCATATCATGCATCTGAGTCACTTACTGGAAAAGAAATACAGTGGATATAAAAAGTTTACACACCCCTGTTAAAATGCCAGGTTTTTGTGATATAAAAAAAATGAGACCACAATAAATCATTTCAAAACTTTTCCCACCTTTAATGTGTCCTATAACCTGTACAATTCAATTGAAAAACAAACAAATCTGTTAGGGGAAAAAATATAAAAAATAAAAAACATACAATAAGCTGGTTGCATAAGTGTGTACACCCTTAAACTAATACTTTGTTGAAGCACCTTTTGATTTAATTACAACATTCAGTCTTCTTGGATACACACCCGCCATCAATTAAAGGGAGTCTGATTAACCCCAAATAAAGTTCAGCGGTCCTAGTAGGATTTTCCTGACATTTACTCAGTTGCCTGCTACAACAAAAGCCATGGTTCGCAGAGAGCTTACAAAGCATCAAAGGGATCTCATTGGTGAAAGGTACCAGTCAGGAGAAGGGTACAAAAAAAATTTCATGGTATTGGATATATCATGGAACACAGTGAAGACAGTCATCAAAAAGTGGAGAAAATATGGGACAACAGTGACATTGCAAAGAACTGGATGTCCCTCCAAAACTGATGAAAAGACACTGCGAAAACTGGTCAGGGAGGCTGCCAAGAGACCTACAGCAACACTGAAGGAGCTACAGGAATTTCTGCCAAGTACTGGTTGTGTAGTGATTGGAACGGACTTCAATGGGCATGTTGGTGAAGTGAACAGAGGGGATGAGGAAGTGATGGGTAGGTATGGTGTAAAGGCGAGGAATGCAGAAGGTCAGATGATTGTGGATTTTGCGAAAAGGATGGATGTGGTGAATACGTATTTTAAGAAGAGGGAGGAGCATAGGGTGACGTACAAGAGTGGAGGAAGATGCACACAGGTGGATTATATCCTATGTAGGAGGGCCAGTCTGAAGGAGATTGGAGACTGTAAAGTGGTGACAGGGGAAAGTGTAGTTAAGCAGCATAGAATGGTGGTCTGCAGGATGACGTTGGTGATCAAGAAGAGGAGGAGTGTGAAAGCAGTGCCAAGGATTAAATGGTGGAAGTTAAAAAAGGGTGATTGTGAGGTGGAGTTCAGAGAAGAGTTAAGACAGGCACTGGGAGGCAGTGAAGAGTTACCGAATAGCTGGGTAACTACAGCAGAGCTAGTAAGGGAGACTGCTGGAAAGGTGCTTGGTGTGACATCTGGACAGAGGAAGGAGGACAAGGAGACCTGGTGGTGGAATGAGGAAGTACAGTAGAGTATACAGAGGAAGAGGCTGGTGAAGAAGAAGTGGGATTGTCAAAGAGATGAAGAAAGTAGACATGAGAATAAGGAGATGAGGCGCATGGCAAAGAGAGAGGTGGCGGAGGCTAAGGATAAGGCATATGGAGAGTTGTATGAGAGATTGGACACTAAAGAGGGAGAAAAGGACCTGTACCAATTGGCTAGACAGTGGGACAGAGCTGGGAAAGATGTGCAGCAGGTAAGGGTGATAAAGGATAGCGAGGAGAGTGTGTTGAGTAGATGGAAAGAGTACTTTGAAGGGCTGATGAATGAAGGGAATGAGAGAGAGAGAGAAGGTTGGATGATGTGGGGATAGTGAATCAGAAGTGAAACAGATTAGCAAGGAGGAAGTAAGGACAGCTATGAAGAGGATGAAGAATGGAAAGGCTGTTGGCCCAGATGACATACCAGTGGAAGCATGGAGGTGCTTAGGAGAAATGGCAGTGGAATTTTTAACCAGATTATTTAATGAAATTTTGGAAAGTCAAAGGATGCCTGAGGAGTGGAGAAAAAGTGTTTTGGTACCTATCTTTAAGAATAAGGGTGATGTGCAGAGCTGCAGTAACTACAGAGGGATAAAATTGATCAGTCACAGCTTGAAGTTATGGGAAAGAGTAGTGGAAGCTAGGTTAAGAAGGGAGATGATGATTAGTGATCAGCAGTATGGTTTCATGCCAGGAAAGAGCACTACAGATGCAATGTTTGCTCTGAGAGTGTTGTTGGAGAAATAAAGAGAAGGTCAGAAGGAGTTGCATTGTGTCTTTGTGGACTTAGAAAAAGCATATGACAGGGTGCCTAGAGAGGAGTTGTGGTACTGTATGTGGAAGTCGGGAGTGGCAGAGAAGTATGTAAGAGTGGTACAGGATATGTACGAGGGTAGTGTGACACTGGTGAGGACTGTGATGAAAGTGACAGATCCGTTTAAGGTGGAGGTGGGATTACATCAAGGATCAGCTCTGAGCCCTTTCTTATTTGCAGTGGTGATGGACAGGTTGACAGATGAGATCAGATAGGAGGCTCCGTGGACTATGATGTTTGCAGATGACATTGTGATATGTAGTGAGAGTAGGGACCAGGTTGAGGAGACCCTGGAGAGGTGGAGATGTGCTTTAGAGAGGAGAGGAATGAAGGTCAGCAGGGCTAAAAGAGAATATATATGTGTGTAAATGAGAGGGAGGGTAGAGGAATGGTGAGGATGCAGGGAGTAGAGTTGGTAAATGTGGATGAGTTTAAGTACTTGGGATCAACAGTTCAGAGTAACTGTGAGTGTGGAAGAGAGGTGAAGAAGAGAGTACAGGCAGGGTGGAATGGGTGGAGAAGTGTCAGGAGTGATTTGTGACAGATGGGTACCAGTAAGAGTGAAAGGGAAGGTCTACAAGAGAGTAGTGAGACCAGCTATGTTATATGGGTTGGAGACGGTGGCATTGACAAAAAGGCAGGAGTCAGAGCTGGATGTGGCAGAGTTAAAGATGTTAAGATTTGCACTTGGTGTGACTAGGATGGACAGGATTAGGAATCAGTATATTACAGGCTCAGCTCAGGTTGGACAGTTTGGAGACAAAGCAAGAAAGGCGAGATTGCATTGGTTTGAACATGTGCTGAGGAGGGATGCTGGGTATATTGGGAAAAGGATGCTAAGGCTGGAGCTGCCAGGTGAGAGGGAAAGAGGAAAGCCTAAGATAAGGTTTATGGATGTGGTGAGAGAGGACATGCAAGCGGTTGGTGTGAAACAGCATGATGCAGAGGACAGGAAGAAATGGAAACAGATAATCCGCTGTGGCGACCCCTAACAGGAACAGCCGAAAGAAGATGAGATGATGACTGGTTGTGTACAACATGTGACAATAACCTCCCATATTCTCCAGTTGTCTCGGCTATGGGGTAGGGTTGCAAGACGGAAGCCTTTTCTTACACAGAAAAACATCCAGGCCTGGCTAAAATTTGCAAAACAGTACATCACGTCTACCAAAAGCAAGTGGGAAAATGTGTTATGGTCTAATGGGACCAAGGCTGAACATTTTGGCTATAATCCCAAAAGATACATTTGGCGCAAAAACAACAGTTCGCATCACCAAAAGAACACCATCCCCACAGTGAAGAATGGTGGTGGCAGTATCATGCTTTGGGGTTGCTCTCCTTCAGCTGGAACTGGGGCTTTAGTCAGGGTGGAAGGAATTATGAACAGTTCCAAATACCAGTCACTTTTGGCCTCAAACCTTCAGGCATCTGCTAGAAAGATGAAGATGAAGAGGAATTTCACCTTTCAACATGAAAATGACCCTAAGAATACATTCAAATTAAGAAAAGAATGGCTTCACCAGAAGAAAATTAAAGTTTTGGAATGGCCTGGCTAGAGCCCAGACCTAAATCCAGTAGAAAATATGTGGGGTGACCTGACGAGGGCTGTCCACAAGAGATGCTCTCGCAATCTGACAGATTTGGAGCACTTTTGCAAGGAAGAGTGGGCAAATATTGCCAAGTCAGGATGTGCCATGTTGATAGACTCCTATTCCTATCCAAGAAGGCTCATCACTAAGGGCTTTTCATCCAGAAAAAAGGAGGTCATTGTCCCACTGTACTCATCCCTCATTGGACCCATTATAGAATACAACACCCGATTTGGTATGTACCTCTCAAGACATCTGCAACAACTGGAAAGGCCCCAGAAATACCTCACTAAAAGAATCACAGACCTAAAGCAGATGCCCTATGCTGACCGTCTAAAAAAACTCCAGCTATACTCTGTCGCATATCATCTACTCAGAGGCGATCTCTGCTTAACATACAAGGCCATGTCAAACCCAGAGCTGTTGGACATGCTACACTTAAAGAAATCCCAATCCCTCAGATCCACATGCTCCAGGGATCTAAACCTTGTCATCACAATGGACAAAACATGCTGGAGGGATATATTCCTGGCCCAGAGACTCCCCACACTCTGGAATAGACTGCCCATACAGGTCAAGCAGAGCGCCTCTTTGGCCCTCTTCAAAAGGAATCTTGAGATTGGATGGGAGATAGGAAATTCACCCCAGAGATCACGTCAGTCGCCCTGCTAGACCGGGGTCCAGGGAAGTAAATATTGTGGGAAGAAATAGCCAGGGAATTGTTATGGCTCGGCTTGTATAGGCCCTAGGGTCGATAGCCTAGTACCAACCTATTAAGGCTGAATGCTGTAATTAAATCAAAAGGTGCTTCAACAAAGTATTAGTTTAAGGGTGTGCACACTTGTGCAACCAGTTATTATATGTTTTTTTTATTTTTTGCATTTTTCCCCTAACAGACTTGTTTGTTTTTCAATTGAATTTTACTGGTTATAGGTCACATTAAAGGTGGGAAAAGTTTTGAAATGATTTATTGTGATCCAAATAATGATGGCCAAATAGGCAGTACAGCTTTTCAAATCTGTGAAAAGACACCCCAGAGAATGGCAACAAGACTCCAAAACTATACAAGTTTGTAGCTATTTGCACAGAACATAGCTGGATTAGGTTAGAACGCATGAATGTCTTTGAATCACTAAGAGAGAGAGAAAGAGAGAGAGAGAGAGAGAGAGAGAGAGAAACCAGGACTGCAACAGTGAATATACTTGACCATCTACATTTATAGTAAGTGTACACAAATGTAATATGTTCTTCGTGGTTCACTGTTGCAGTCATTCACATTTGGGTTGATTCCCAAAGCTGAAGAAAAGGGTGGGGGCAGTCAAGATGACTGGGGGCTGGCTAGGATGCCCTGGAAGACTGCAGTGGCAAAGCCTACCCTGGATTTGGAGAAGATAGGCAGGTGGTAATGCTTGGTGAAGGTATGAACAGATGTCCATGTTGCAACCTCCAGGATGTCCCTGGTAGGGAACCCTCTGAGGAATACTGCAGAGGTGGAGGTTGCTCTGATAGAGTGTGTCCTGACCCCCTTAGGGGGAGGTTTCCCATGTTGCTTGTAGCAGAAATGGATACAGTGTGCTATCCATTTGGAAATGGTTTGTTTGGATATGGCTTTTCCCTCTGCTCCTGCAGCAAAGCTGACTAACAACTGATCAGTCTTTTTAAATGATTTAGTCCTGTCTAGATAGAATCTGAGCTGTCTGTGCACATCTTGAGAGAGTGCAGTATCATTCACCCTTGTTTTGTGGGTTAGGGAAAAAGGTGGGCAAATGAATGGATTGGTTGAGAGCCACACTGGACACCACTTGGTTAGTCCTGATCAGAACACCACTTGGTTAGTCCTGAGGGAGGTCCTGTCAGCATGGAAAATGATGAAGGGGTCTACAGCCATTAGTGCTTGTAGCTCAGACACTCTTCTTGCTGAAGTGATGGGCAGAAGCAAGGCTGTCTTCCATGAGAGAAACTTTAACTCTGCTGAAGCTGCTGGTACAAAGGGGGGCAGGGTGAGCTTTTCCAACACAAAGTTTAGGTCCCAAGCTGAGGTGGGTGCTCTTCTGGGTGGCCTCAAGTTGCTAGCCCCTCTTAGGAACTGTTTGATGAGAGGGTGTGAGAAAAGAGGTTGCTCAGTGCTGAAATGAGAAGAGGCATGAATTTTAATAGAGGAAAAAGGATAGACCATTGTGTAGTAGGTCAGCTAGGTAATGCAGGATGAGAGATAGGGAGGGCTGTGCCGTATCGGCTCCCTTAGCCTGGATCCAGGTGCAGAACCTTTTCTATTTGTCAGCATAAGACTTTCTAGTGCTAGGGCGTCTGGCCTCATGTACAACATCTAGAAGCTGTTTACTGAGATTGGCAGCTTGTACAGTGGTCAGGGAATAAGCCAGGCTGCCAAATTGAGGGTCTGCAATTGGGGATGCATGAATGCTCCTTTCCTCTGGGTCAGGAGTGTTGGGATCTGAGGGAGATGCCATAGTGACAGAGGTGACAGGATGCGCAGCAGTGGGCATCAGTGCTGGCGTGGCCAGTCTGGGGAAATCAGGATTGTCCTTGGCTTTTCCTCCCTTATTTTGACAAGTACACTGGTAATGAGAGGTAGTGGGGGAAATGCATAGACCGAGAGGTTGACCCACTGGAAGGATAAAGCATCCACTTTCCAGGCCCTGCAGTGCGGCTCCCTGGTTCAGAACTTGCTGAGCTGATGGTTGGAGTGGGAATCAAAGAGGTCGACCTTTGGGGTGCCCCATTTCTGAGTTATAAGGGTGAAGGTTCTTTGGTCTACCTGACACTTGTGTGGGTCCAGAGGATTTCTGCTTAAGTTGTCTGCCACAGAGTTTAGAGAGCCTGGCAGGAATTGTGCTAACAGGTGTAGTTGCATGGCTGAGGCTGTGTGCCAAAGGGTCATGGTGAGCCTGCACAGAGGATAGGAGTGAGTCCCTCCCTGCTTGTTGATATACCACATCACAGTGGTGTTGTCTGTTTTGATCAGGAGAGCCCCTGGGGAGAGAAGGGGTCTGAAAGATGTCAATGTGTGCTGGACAGCTAACATCTCTTTTTGGCTGATGTGCAGATGTACTTGATGTGGGCTCCATTGGCCCTGTAAGCACTTGCCGTCCAGGTGTGCACCCCAGGCATAGTCTGATGAGTCTGTGGTGAGGGTCTGGGCGGCGTGGAGTTGTGAGAAGGGTAGTCCCTTGTTGTGGTAGCATGCTGCTGCCCACCAAAGAAAATCTTTCCTTAGACAAGGTATCATTGGTATAAGAGTTTCCAGGTCTTGAGAGTGTTGACACCAAAGGCTTTTTACGTACCATTGAAGTTTCCTCATATGCAGTCTGGCATATGGAATGAGTAGAATGCAAGAAGCCATGAACCCCAGAGCTTCCAGGATTTTCCTTGCAGATAACTGGGGTCTGGTGGCTAGTTGAGAGAAATAGAATGTCAGGTAAGTTTGATTTTCTAGTGTAAGGAATGCCATCTGGGATGTTATGTCCAGGCTTGCTCCTAGAAATATAATTTTTTGGGTGGGTATTAGTTTGGATTTCTTTTC
This sequence comes from Protopterus annectens, assembly GCF_019279795.1. Classification (NCBI taxonomy): domain Eukaryota; kingdom Metazoa; phylum Chordata; order Ceratodontiformes; family Protopteridae; genus Protopterus; species Protopterus annectens. The sequence continues at coordinate 1,741,418,026 of NC_056739.1, read as the reverse complement.
ATTGATAGTGTACCCTAGGGAGGTCAGTAGGTCCTTTACAAAGGCCAGGTACTTGAGCAGCTTTTCCTGACCATCTGCCTGAATTAGGCAGGCGTTTAAGTATGGGTAAATTTGAATATTTCTTTGCCTGCAAAAAGCAATGGCGGGAGCCAAACATTTTGTGAAAACTCTGGGAGAAGTAGATAAGCCAAAGGGAAGCGCAGAGAACTGAAAGTCCAGTGATCCTGCCCCGAAATGTAGATATTTCCTGCATGATTCCCTGATTGGGATGTGTAGGTAGGCCTCTTTTAGGTCTAGGGTGGCTAGCCAAGCATCCTTGGAGAGCATAGGTAGTAGTTGCTGCAGGGTGAGCATTTTGAATTTTGATATCACCAGGAAGGTGTTTAGAATGGATAGATAGGAGGATGGGGTGCCAGGTGCCCTCTTTTCTGGGTACCAGGAAGAGCCTGGAGTAGAAACCTTGGCCTATCTGTTCTGCAGGAACGTGCTCTATTGCCCTCATCGAGGCCAGGGAAAAGACTTGCTTTTTGGCCTCTGCCTATGGTTTGGGGGAAGATCTGGGAACCCTTTTGGGGTTGGTAGAGTGTGGAAAGAAAATTTGTATCCCTGGGACACTATGATGAAGACCCAGCGGTCATTGGTAATGGTGACCAAGGTGCTTGCTGGAAGGATTTTCCTCCCAGGGGTAAGTGCAGGTGGGCAGAGGGAGGAGATGGAAGTGTAGAGTCATTGTGAGTTCTTACCATGAGGGAGTGGCTTTGCACTCCCTGGTTTAGAAGTGGAGGTACTCCATTACACTGATCTCTGCATTCCCTGTGGCTGTTGTCTGGGGGGATCTGCTTCCCCAGGGTCTACACTGAACTGACCTGGAGCGGGCAGAAAAGGACCAGTGCTTGAAGGGGCAATGCCTACTGAACCTGGGTGGCTGGACCTGCAGGAAATCCTTAACTGTCTGCATAGAGTTAGCTTTTTCTTCCATCTTTTTTAAGACCTCGTCTGCCTTGGTGCCAAATAAGTTGTCTTTGTGCAAGGGTGCATCCAACAGTTTAGATTTGACAAGGGCTGCTCCTTAAGCCAAGCATGCCTTCTAAGGACAGAACTGGTGTCTGCTGCCCTGCAAGATGCATCTAGGGCATCAAAACCACAGAGTAAGGTGTGCTTAGTTACTTCATTTGCAGACTGTATTAACACTTGTAACTCTATTTTCTGCACAAGCAGGAAAATATATTTTTTGTTTGACGAGTTCCATGGTATGCTGATGAAAATTTAGCATATGGAACTGACAATTTAGTGCTCTAATAGCAAGAGCAGTAGAGGTGTATACTTTTTTACCCCATCTGTCTAATGCTCGGGAATCCCTATCTGAGGGGTGGGATTCTTAGCAGAAGTTGCTTTAATTCCTTTAGGCCCTTGGGAGATAACCTCAGGGTCAGCAGTAGGATTTTAAAAAAGAAATTTGAGAGTCAGGGACTCTCTAATACCGGTCAGGTTTCCTGGGAGCAGGAGTGAGGGTGTCAGGAATCAAACTAGATACCATGAAAACATCATCCACAACATCCAGGACAGAAGGAATGGCCAAAGGGTCTGTGCTGTGGAAGATCTAAGAATTCCCTGAATCTCTTTTTAGACTGAGGGTAGTCCTGACATTTCTGTGGAAATGCTCCCTTAAAGTATGAAGGGTTTCCCCAAAGGAAAAATCCTCTGGTGCAGAGGCTGAAGGAATGGATTCCTCTGCATTAGAATCCTCTTAGGCAGAGAGGGGTTGTATGTCTTCATATTCAGAGGCATCAGAGTCATCGGACACCTGTTCAAATAAAAATACTGGGGACAAATCTCTTTTTCTTTTGGAAGGGGCAGCTTGGCTTCCCCTGATCAGCATTATAAGGTCTTCCGCCATTTTAAGCATTTGAGACTGAGGCAAGAAAGCAGGTGCCTGAGATGGAGTCATCGGTTTCTTGGGTGTGGTTCGTACCCTGGGCCTTAGAAACTTGGTAGTTTTTGAAAGAACAGTAGATGGGACAGAAGTCGGTTTGTGTCAAGAATCGGCAGTGCAAAGTACTTCCTCGGAAGCCGGTGCCTGCTCAGCGGCTCCGGACCATCCAAGGTAGAGACAACCGCAGGATCCTTAGTCGATGAAGAGTTTTGTGGCATACCAGATTCCGAAAGGGTCTCGGTAGTGGCCTGTGAATCCACAGAAGCAGGCATCAGGGGCTGCAAAAACACCTCACTGAGGACCAGAGAACTGACAATTAGCTTAATGGAAGCGTCGTCGGTAGGTTTGGACCTGTGTGGTCTGTCTCTGTCTTTATCCTTAATGTTTTTTCAGAAGATATGCTGTTGGGTGACTTACCGAAGCCATATCGGAAATCGAGGACTGACAGTGAAAATATCTAGCTACAATAAGGGCCCGACGACGTATAGTTCTGGCGTTGAACAAAGCACAAAATCGACAGAGGGGGACATCGTGGTCTGGGCCTAAGCAAGTGATGCAGTAAGAATGAAAGTCTTGGTGTGGTATTTGCTTTCCACAAGCGAGACAGTTGTTAACTTTTTCTGGCATCGGTTAGAGCAAGAAAAAAAGGATCCCCAACTTAGCTTTAGAAGACTGCAACTTCAATTCGGAAAACGAAAACTCAGGTAGCGGCAGACCGGCACTCGTGCGAACTGCTTCTGCTTCGGGCTCCTCAGCATGAATATGCCTTACGTTATACTACTGACAACCTGTCTTCAGCAACAGGCCTTACATTAAAATAAATGTAATTTGTATGAACGGATGCAGAATAATTTTCAGGAGGATGAAGAGTGAAGTTTAAGGGAAGGCAGGAATTGAACAGTTTACACAGTGTTGGACTAAATGAACATTATTAAAAAGAAAATATGTATGCATAATGCATGAATATAATAAAAAATGTTAAAAAATGACTGGCAGCAGTGCAAGCACTGTTCTGATGACTTGCAGTGCATGAAACATGAGGAGTTTAGTGCATGGCAAGCAGAGGTTAAACAGGAAGACTTTGAATAATATAGTATATTTTGCTTTTTTAATGTTTATGCTTTCTGTTTTATCCTGTTGTAGGTTTCAGACTGGTTTTGCTACTGGAAAGCATTTATCAAGCTCATCATAGGAATTAGATCTACTATTACCTGAACCTTCCATATCAGATGATGCTGGCAGTGACAGTGCATGTGATATGCCTACTACATTTTGTGTGGGTTCCTGCAGAGTCTTGTTATGGGGTGAGGTCATGCAGTACCATGTCACAGTAACTGCAGACTACATGAAGTATTTCCACGTATACCTATGCTATTGCCAGTTTACATATCTTAACACAGACGCAGGGGAAACATACTTACCTATTGCTTGTCACACAGCTAATGGGAAATGCTTAGCAGATTGTATCGGTTGCTCTTTCATGTCATCTTACAGTTACTGTGGTTCTCTGACGTGCCATTTTTCTTTCAACACAAGCAGAGTGAGATGCAAGTCATCTTGCCTTCCACAGAAGAGGCTTGCAGCCAAGTATGTTTTTTCTTCTCACAAATGCTGACGCAGGTTTTAAATTCTTCAGTCCAATGTCAATAATGATTCACATATGATTACATTCTCATATGATCTCCTCACTGCTAGTCCAGAAGATAGATTTTGCCTATAGGTGTCTCCACAGTATCCCATCCCTGCTGAGGTGTATATGGGTGATGAGGCTAGGAGTCCCTCACCAGAATGGGGTTTTGGTTCGTCACTAGTAGACAGCACTGCCTGAAAGGGCCCAATTGCAACTCAAGTAGGTAGCAAAGGCTGTGGTAAAGAGAGTGGCGGACAGATGCATGGACTAGACGGACAACCTCCTAGTGTAATTCACTCATCAGGATGGACGGACAGGGAAGGATGTGGCTAATACCACAAGCCACTGTAATCCATCATATAAGGATGGATTCTTGTAATATCCATCTTGGCCACAACGGGAAACAACATTTCAGCTACTCATACCCCACCCTACCCCAAAACCATGTGTGCTCCTTTCCTCGTGTGTTCTGACTATGCAAGAACTTCTTCAGAATTACGCTACTTTATTAGAAGTGAAATAACTTTGTTGGCAGCTACTCCTAGGGGTGGAGACAGCACCAGGATTGAATGATAATCTTATTTTGAAGTGTATTTTATGATGGCACATTTGAATCTATATGCTTAATGTTTATTCATTTACTCTCTACTAATACATGCTATTTGTTACCTGATATGTTCGATGACACACTTGATTTGATCAGCTTGAAACTCAATTATTCATTTTCTTGTAACGTACACATGCTGTTATTGGTTACTAGTCATTTTCTATTCATTTACAAATTAATTACCATTACTGGATTGGACTATTTCAGTTTTATTAGTTTTCTACTACTATTTCTACTCTATTTTGAGAATATATATACATTCTGAAGAAGTTCTTGCGTATTAAAAGAATGAAAACGCTCAAATATCAGTCTCTGTGTTGCGTCCTTTTAATGCCTTTGAAGTGTTTAGAATTTTGATTTTCTTTGTAGTTTTATTTAGTTTTTTTTAGCATTTGTCTGCCCATTGTTTGTCTCTGTGCATTCAGTGTCTCTCTATTCTAGTGTGTGCACATCTTCTCCATTGGTCTGTGCTGTACTCTGCCTAAATGCCCCCCACACACCATCTTATCTCATTTTCTTGCCCTATTTACCCAATTCCCTTTCACTTTTCCCATCTTTCCTTATTTTGAAAAGGGGAGCCTTATCCCTCACAAAACAGTTGCCCTCCTTCCTTTACACTCCTATATGTTGTCACTTTGTGTGACACTCTGTTACTTTTGGTCTTTCCAGAATTTCCTCTTCCCTTTCTTGTATCCAAGAGGTGCGCACCTATGTGGAAGCTGTAACACTGCAGCTGTAAGTAATACATGGCCACTTAATTATGTGTTGTACTTGATGCAGTCCTGTTAGGGTCTACAGTAACATGTGAATCCTAAACAAGCACTGCTTTATATTGAGATATAGCAGTCTGTGTTTACATCTTCTGTTCTGGTGAGACTGCACTATGTAAAGTGTGGCTATGCTTTGGATTTTGTTATGTACTTCTGTATAAATATTTTGCTGCGTGACTGTGTCAGCTTGAGCACATTCACTGTACAGCTAGGACCACTTGCATACTTACTGCATGGCTCACTTAGAAACTCTAAAGCACAGATAACTGCTCAGAGGTACTGGTGGATTTTAATCTGGATATTCAGTATCTTCTTTTGTCACCATGGGGTACAGCTTAGCTGCACAAGGCTTGTGCAGCTCGATGAATTCCAGCCTGTTTCCCACACGTCTGGCCCCAGTACACATTTTTGTATTATAGCCGTTACACTGCTTCTGTTATGTGGTCCAGCAGAGAGGCATAACACATTTTTCGCTTTGTCTGCAATGTGGCTGCAGACAGTTGTATATTTTTAATGTACAATTAACCTATGGGTATGTGCTGTATACTGATGTTTCATTATGCCAGGTACATTTCTACTCAAGTTTGCCATGGAAAGCTGTCAATCCCCTGAATTTCTGGATAGGTCATGCTGCTACTTAGTTTGGCATACTTGCAAAAATTATCCTGTTTTATAAGCAGCTGGCACAATTAAATATTTGAAGTTATTCACAACCTGTCTTTCATGGTGGATGCCTTCTGGCCTTTTGGAATCTGGCTTTATATCTGTACCATACCAAACATTCTTATCGGTCTGTCTCTAAATTGACTCTTATAACAGAAGATATTACTATTCTCTGGTCTCTGTCATGGATTAGCACTGTCCAAAAATCATGTGCTTTTCACTAAGGGCAGAACTCCTAGCTATAGCTGGTACTTGATCTAACCCTTCCCTAAAAAACTCTACAATTCTTCCCCGTTGCTAAAACTAAATAAAACGCATAATAAACAGATACTCAATTACGCACCCATCAGCTATTAACCACGTCATATTTACAGGCTGCTATTATGCAAACTAAAGTTCAGGCTGTGAATTAGAGAACAGATAAATCCTAAATACCTGCAAAACTGTAATATCTGTAATTCCAGCTTCATGTGACAAAATCTTGGCAACCCCTAGTTAAAAAAAACAAACAAAAAAAAAATTAGGCAGAACATACTATTGTACACGCATATATTCCCATACTGTGGTCTGCAAAATGACTGGGCAGACCGGAGACATTTTGAGGACTGACAAACTTATGGCTGTAGAATCAAGTGATCCAGCTTCTATGACACAGGTTGCAAAAGTCCAAGTCTTACTTTATATTGCGTGATCAAATAAAACAATCAGAAGGAGAATTAAGTGCAGCCACGAGCATAGGCTAGTATTTATTCAAAGTTAAACAAAATAGTTGTATTAAGTATTGGAAGTTCAGAACTTGTGTTTCAAAATGCTCAGTAGGGAAAATACATCATTAAATGTTTTCAGTATAATAATATGGTCGCTAGAGCAGTTTGCCATGACACCAAAATATTACATAAGTAATCACTCTGTTTATGAAACATTTTCTTAAGCCGTGCAGAGACAGGAAAACAAGTGTAATTGTTTCCTGCAACACACATCAAATCTACAATACACTACTAACTACACTGGCTACAACAAAGTAACCTAAAATGCAACGCAAAAAAAAAAAAAAAAAAAGTAATACTCTTCCTATTTAAATGCTATCACACAAATTATATTTCCTCTTTTATAATCGGAAAATAGTACACTTGATCTTGTTACAAATACCAGATTACTTGGCATCACTGTACAGAGTAACACTACTCACCAAAAACTGGGTGCCCTCTATATCAAATCTAACTCTCAGACCATGTCCATGCTGCATATCTCCTATCCAAGCTACTCTGTGTATCTTCCATTGTTACCAACCTACATGCCACCCGGCTAAAACCAGCTGGACCGATAGCATAATATGATATCACAATTTACCTCTTACCTACCCAAGACAACTCACTACTGTACTGCATTAAAGAAAACTGGTTTGATGGAGCTCCCTAGCCACTTTCATTACACCCAACTGAAGTAGTCATTCCATTCTACACCATCAATCAAAATGTCCCTCTATCATCTTTACTCCAATGGTACCACCCAATGAGGCAACTCCAGTTGTTGTTGTGTCTTTCGGCTTTTCACGGTTAGGGGTCGCCACAGCGGAACTCTGGTCCGCTAATGATTGGCAGTAGATTATTACGTGCCGAGTTGCCAGCCCTGACGCACAACCTTCAACGAAGGTACACCCATTCACGCATGTCTCCACACAGAAGACGCTTTAGCTGAGAATCTAACAGGACAACGTCTTACTGTGAGACGACAACGCTACCGCAGCACCACCACCACAGTTTCAATGAGGCAACTCCAGTATGCAGACAAATTCCTAGCCTCTCAAGTCAGATCATATAACTCAAATGGAGATTTCCTGTATTCTAATTATATTGCCAAACTTTGGAATAAAATTCCCCTGTACACTCAAGTAACTCCAAAATCCCTAACATTTCAAAAATGAAACTATGAGTATACCTGCTCAACTCCAGGTACTGCCCCTGCATCAGTACTCCAGGATGAACAACTCTCAACCCAATTTTCTCTGCATACTTCCAACTCTAACTCCCTGCTTGTACTATTTATGCGCATACTATACTTGTACAACGTACTGACATTAATATGTATTCTCGAACCTCACATTTAATTATTGTGAACCTATATTTTCCTACTTTTATGCTTGTACAATTCTATACATGTTAAACCCCATCTCATACCCATTTTGTAACTACCAAACATACTGCCTCCATTTTTCTTAAAAATACTTTCCTTCATTTACCTTTACATTTAATTTTCTGACAGCACTTAACAACATATCACAATTTTATGACTGTGCACATACAGTGATTTCTATAGACTCAGCCTATATATAGCTAACCTAAGTTTTTTTAACATACTTGTCATATAGGTCAACTACTACTGCAGATCTGCAAAAAAATCTTACTTTCTTCTCTGAAAATTTTTTTTCAGTGTTACACATTACTGAACATTTCTATAAATGTTAATGTCTTGATTTCTAGGATCTATGTTTGCTTAATGTGAAAACATTTCTGATTTTATTTCCTTAATGCATTTCAGAGAAGCTGCAATTTTATTTATGACTGTAAAAGAATCATGCAAAATTAATAATTTATTTTTAAGGTGAATCATGCTGTTTATTCTTTTGTATACTGTTTGTACAATGAATAAGATGTTTGTTGTTCATAGAGCATTTCTCCAAGATCCTCTGATGAAAAGGGGTCTCGCATGACCCAGTAAACAAATGCACAATAAAATAAATAAAAACTACAAGCTAAGCACAAAAATCAGTAACATTATTAACACTTTATCTTAAGCTGCTACAATGCACAATGGTAAGTAAGTGTCAGGAGCTTGACTCTTTAAAACAGGTTGAATAAATGACAAGAATCACAGCCGTCAACAAGGTGGGATGGGGATCAAATGGAGAAGACAGTTAAATAATTTATTTTGGTTTATTGACCAAAAGGCCCAGTTGGGCACAGCCAGAGTACAGGTGAAGTAAGTTACCACATATCTTTTACTGATGTAGAAATGCGTAGGTGTCGTCTTGCACAATCAAGTTGCTTTTTTACAATTTCTAGCAAGGGACACTGAAAAACAACCCCCCCCACACACACAAATGGTAAGCCAACATAACTACACTTCATAAAATATATAAAAAAAACCTCTACTGTACAGTAAACCTAATCAGAACGAGGATAGCATACAAAATATCACCAAAAAATGAAAAGCACGGTAAGAACCAGTAAAGCAACATAAAAACGGAGATTAGCTTCTGAAGTAAAGGATAACTACAAGTCCTTCTTTAGCTATGTTAGAAAACGAAGAAAACACTCAACGCGGCTCCTACCCTTTCCTTAATGGGCCTCCCAACTTAGACCCGACTGACATTGCAAATATACTAGCAAATAAGTTCACCTCAAATAGGACCCCAACCCCCTAGAACATCACTCAAAGAATCCCGTCCACCCCTTATCACCACTAAGGGCCATGTTCTTAAGGTATCATCAAAGACCAAAAACACTTCCACCATTGGTCCTGACAACATATTTGGGTGCTTAACCTACTGATTAACCTAAGCTTAGTCACAGCCAATGTTCCCAAATACTCCTGGCATACTGCTGTGATGATGCCCTGCCACAAGGGTCGCCTACCATGGGCCTTAAAAACTGTAGATCAATTAGCCTGGCAAGTCTGGCCTGTAAAGCTATAGAGCATACAATAACTAGTCCCATTAATTATGATAGCAAATTGTCTTCAAAGGGAAATCATGCCTGTTAAATCGTGTTAACTTCAAGACTGTCATGTCATTCATACCGCTTATCTCAATCTGGCCAAAGCATTCAATACTATGCTATAATTGTAAGAATACTGTATGCCTTAAACATAGATCCTTATGTGGTAGGATGAATTGCCATGAAAGACAGAATCCATATAGTCTGTGTGGCAGGTGCCACTTGAAATAGTGCTAAGGTAATCAATGGAGTCCCTCGGGGGTCTATACTGGGTCCTCTCCTGTTTGACCTCTACTTTTCTGATCTCAAAACCGATTTCCTACCAAATCTGTAGACTATAAACTTGGTGTAATTGCCAAAACCCCGTCATATATTTCTACCCTTTCAAAAGAGCCTACCCTAGTTAATATGTGGCATATGGATAATGGGATCAGACTGAATACTAAAAAGTGCAGTAGTTTCCTTTGAAAAACAACATTTACAGACAACATATAGTATAGACAATACTCCCTTACTAAATAAAAAAGGTAGTTAGGGACATGGGCACCTAGGTTGATAATTCCCTCCCCTTTGATCATCATGTGGCAACAGCAGTCAGGAAATCCCTCCACTAATCACAACTAATAGCCAAGGACACTTCAACTGGATCCAAAGATGTTATCGGTCCCCCATATTCAGTACTGATCAGACTCACTACAGATTACAACACTCTCCTTTGGGATGTATGTCACTCAACATATCAACACATCTGAAAAGCCCCAGAGGTTACTAACCAAAAAGATCTTTACAACCTTAGTTACTAGGGGAGGCCTGTACTCTTGTCGTATGTCGTGATCTGTGATTCTCTTACCATGGCATTAGAAATGCGGTGGTCTTTTTCCTTTTAAAGCTCAGTAAGTCAAACAGTAAAGCTAACACAAGACCCAGATACCTAAAGCTTCACCAGAAGATAAACAGAACATTATGGAGACAGAAATTCACCTCCCAATACCCTCTCCTTCTCTGAAATAAACTTCTGCAGGTTAAGAAAAGCCATTCAATATCTTCTTCAAATGAAACCTGGATGACTGGATGGATACTCTCAATGTTTCCTGAGACTAACTGGTTCCTCCTTCCTCAGAAAAGGATGTAAAGCCTGAATGCGTGTATTGCCAAGGTGTACATGGTCTTTAGACTAAAATAGCCTTGAAACTTCTGAATTCTATGAAAAACCACAACCAGATGATGCCAGTAAACTGAACTGCCACCTGCTCATAGGTTTTTATAACTTACCCTAACTATTTGACTCCTTATAAAGTCTCAGGTAGCTTAGGATTCTGTCCCATCAGTGATGAATGGGAAGAAGATTAACATCAGTTAAAGAAGTTATGTCTTACCATAACGTTCTATCTGCGTTGTTGATCTTCTTCCATTCATCACATCCCACCCTCCGTCCCCCACCAAAAGCTCCTGGTAGATCTCATGGGTCCTTGTGGTGTATTCAGGGTTTTTGCGCAGAAATAGCCTCTGCTTTACTTCTATATGTCTTATGCAGACTTGGTCTGAGGTGGCTGGTGGCTTAGCTCGGGAGTTTTTGGTGTACGTGAGCTTGGTGTTGGGCCGGCGCGGTTCCGGGGGGCTCCGAACCAAGCCCATCGGTGATGAATACAAGAAGATCAACAACACAGATGGAACGTTATGGCAAGACATGACTTCTTTTTTTTCATGTGTTGCACTTTCTGTTTTCCCCTTGCAGAAACATTCTTTATGTTTTTAGAGTTTTAAAAAGGAACATAGGAATAAATTCCCCTCTCCCTCCTACCTGAGAACAAGACAAACCAAGCAAATAGTGTAGGGTACAGTATTTGTCAGGCCAATTTTTTAATAGTAACTCTCAAGCAACCAGAAACTACAGTTGTCTGACATCTACCAATCCACTCGTGTGCCAGTTAACTGGGATTTTACTGTACCAACCTAAATATTTGCCACTTGATGCTGTATCCCATATTTTCCTAGGCATCCTAAATGAACTAGCCCTACTAACAAAAAAAAAAAAAAAAAAAAAAAAAAAGTCAGGTCCTGCCCCCTTGGTTGTCCAGAAGCACCAACTATCTCAGGAAGTTAGAGATGCTGTCTGGAAAACCTGGGCATTAAGTAAAACTCACTCTATCCAGCAGATATTCAGAGAGCTTAGTAATGGTGCTTAACATCACATTAAAATCAGACAAAACATACAAAATAACAGTTGCCACAATGCCAAGGTATTCTGGTCTTCCACAAATCAGCTTCTAAACACTGGTCAGTCAACACAACCTTCATGTACACACAAATCTAATGACTACAAATATTTCCAGTGAATTTCTCTCTTACGTTTATTAATGTAGCCTCTTCTTTACTTAATAACACTAACCATAACTGCACCTTGAACACATTGCAATTCTTATCTCCCCATTCTTTCTCCATCTCTCCCACTTTAGTCAGTCCTAACTGCTACTGTTAAAAAACTACTACTTAAACTAAAACCTACATTTCTAACACCAGAGAATATAACTTGTAAATAACTAAAACTTGTAGGAGAGGCCACTGCTTACTTTGTCTCAGCTCTGATAAATCATTCTATCAAGGAATGTCATGTACCTCTCTTGTGGAAAAAAAATGCTACATCCTGTCCGTCACAGATGTGGTCATTCAGTTGAGCTCAGTAATTATAGGCCCATTACCATCCTCTACACTTTGGGGTGGCCATGGTGGTGCAGCAGCTAGCGTTGCCACCTCACAGCAAGCGGTTCTCCGGTTCTATTTTCGGCTGGGGTGCCTTCTGTGCGGAGTCTGCATGTCCTCCTTGTGGTCGCGTGGGTTTCCTCCGGGTGCTCCGATTTCCTCCCACATCCCAAAGACATGCGGTAGGTGGACTGGACGCTCTAAATTGGCCCTAGGTGTGAGTGTGTGTGTACCTTCTGTGGAAGGTTGGGCGCCGGGCTGGCAACTTGACACCGTAAAACTCCACTGCCAATCATGAGCGGACAGATGATCCGCTGTGGCGACCCCTTACCGGGGAAAAAGCCAAAAGAAGAAGAAGCAGAAAAAGTAAACGGGCTAAGAAACTAAAACCCCTGCATTAAAAGGGTGATGGATTGTCTCTCCACCCAATATTTTTGATTGGTTTGCTTCAATTCTACTGGGGTCATCTAGCTGTGGGTTTCTAAAAACTGGCTACATCAGATGAATCACAAACAATGAGTGTACATACAGTAATAAGTGCATGTGTTAACAGCATATAACCAACAGGTGCAGAATTGTGTACACACGCACACATGCATGCGCATAACTTATACAGTGATAATGGTATTGTCAGTACATCATTAGTGATAATACAAGATTGAAATAAAAAAAAAACAGAGGCAATGTAGCTACTTATACTGTACACTGAGTAAAGATACAAGTTAATGATGCTGATATTTACAAAACATACCAAGTGTTTAACTGTAAATTTGGTGAGTACAAACATAACAAAAAACATGCCCAGAATCATGTGGGTATGAATATGGGATAAATGCAGCAAATATAAATATGGTGTATATGGATGACAGAAGTCATTATACATATCAGAAGCAGGACAGAAGAACCTCTGATCAACAAATGCATAGCTTTGCTTCATAGCATAAGCTTCCCTCACATAGAGAAAAGTTTACTTTTCTTCAAAACAAAAGTACTCTGGGTCTCTTCCTGACAAAAAAATGGAACTGTGCTACAGGAGAACACCACTACCCCAAACACACACACACACACACAAACAAAAACATGTACTTCAGTTAACTGAGATGTGTAACCGTACATTATTTGCATGCTACTTATTTGGAATTGGATGCAAATACTTTAAAAAGACAAACTGCTTAATTTAAGTTTTCAAAGCTGTAAACTGTGCCTATGTCTCTCACGAATGATTTGCCCCCTTAAAACTGCATTTCTATGTTTTCATTTTAGTCACTGCTTTCCTGCTAAAAAAGAAAGTGAAACATCTATTCCACTAATAACTTTAATGTCAATACACCCAGCAAAGTAATGCATTTAAAGAGTTCTTCAGATTAATTTTGTCATTCTTTCCTATACTTTAAACACAGAGGCTATAAATTGGTACTGGCTATTAGACAGGTAAGCCTACACTGTACAAATGGTACAACATTTACTATAGGTGATTTCAGTCCTTTGCAGCGATAATTTATATGCAGTTTGTAGATGGCATTATAAAGGCATAAAATAGCATCATAAGTGATTTTAATGCTTTTGCTCAGTACATGCATATAGTTAATGCTATATACCTTAAATCGTATGTGAACTTGATGTAAACAAGTTTTAAAAATAAACATGGTAAATGCATGCTGCTGTTACATAACTTGTAGTAGTCATAGTTTGTTGGTAACAAAAGAAAATGGTTATTTCTAACGTTTAAATTTTAATATTAAAATGTGAAATGCTTCTAAGAGACAAATAAAATAGCTCTTGTCTAGTCTTTGTGGGTTCAGTGTGCTTTATATCACACCAGAAGTTCTTATAACTACTACATATTGTGACCATTCTAACCTCCTTCCATCAAGAAGCGGTATCTAACTGAAATGGAACCTAAATCATGAGACCAATACAAGGACGTTAACTAAAAAAAAGTTACCTTTTGACAGCATGACAGCAACTATAATATAGATTTGTTGAAAGCAGGTACAAGATATAATGGCAGAAAGCTCAGAATTTTATCTACAGCAAAACATGCAAAAGGACACAATGGGGAGTTAAAATTCCAATGTCAAATTAGTTGTTTTGCGGTTAGTGAAGAGTATTAAGTAAATGAAGTGTTAATCTGCTTCCTATAGCTCACAGTTTGATTCCAACAGCCTCTATGTGGCTACTATACGATTCTGTGCAAGTCACTTAACCAAGCAGAACTTTTGGGTTGACTCTAAAAAGTTCCATCTAGTCAGGGTCTAGCCAGCTCAACAAAGAAATAAACAGTATTATACAGATTAATCATCCTCTCTCTGAAGTTTGAACACCCATGCAGCACTCTGTTCTTGTCATGCTGTCATGTGTATAAATGGCTTACCTGCATATGTTTGTAAACTGAGTTAACAAGTTTCAATTGTTCTGTCAAAGTGTAAACACTGGTTGCTCATGACTGCTTTTAGCTGTTTTGAAGAGTTTCTGCTTTCCTTAATGCTGTGCAACCATGCAGATGTTATATTTGCATTTAAATTCAGGGGTTGTGGGGAGCTTGCCCCCACAAGGGGGCTAGCAACCCTGCAAAAAACTTGCTTTTGGTCTGTAATTTGAGTAAATGTTATTGGAGGTTTTTGAGCCTGTGCAACTGAACATTTAATTTCCAAGATGTCATAGTAGACATGTGTAAGCTTTTTAATTTAGGTACGTATCCCACAAACACTTGCTAAAATACACCCACTTGCTATTCAGGACTGCCGTTTTTCCTCCTCTCATAAACAACAACATTCCTAGTTAAATTCTTGAAAAAAATACTCTTGGGTGAAAAAAAACTTTCAGAATTCTAAATTAAAAAAAATGTAAAAAACACTCTTCCATACCCCATACACATTTTTCTCTTACATATATTAACAAATTTAGAAAATAATCTCCACATACTTTACACATTTTATTGTCTTACATATTTGTTATTTCAGTGAATATTTGCTTTTTGCATCATATACTGTTAACTACCAATATCTTATTCCTCAAAGAAGAAAAACAATAAATATTATCAAGGGTTAGCCAAAAAAAAAGTCAATAAATAAACAAACACACTGTTCTTGTTTCTAGAAGACTAGACACACACACACACACACGCACACATACATACATACACATATGCGTGCGCACACGTGCACCCACGCAGAAACACACACACAGATGTTATGTTTAATAAAAATGACTCAGAGACCTGGCCAAGAAAGCACATTTTAATAACATTTACAAATAAAGACAGAGTACTGCATTATGCATTTACTGGAAATGTGTTTTCTGTAAGGGTAACTGATTTTAAACTAATGATGGCTGTACAGTACAGAAAAATAAGTGCTGTAATCACTGTGTATACTTTGATACTAGCTATCCATCCCTGTTATTTCTTTGCATTTTTGCTAAATCACAAAGGCTATATAGATTTTCAGCAAGGACAAATACATGCAGACTAGGACAGTATTTAAGAACTGGAACTAAATACCTTTGGAAGAAATCAGCGCATAGTCCAGACTTTTAATTTCAGTAGAGACTGGGTCTCCCTTTCTATATGCAGATCTGTACTGGCTAGGACCAAAACACTACACAACAGGCATAAATGCTTGGGAAGTGAGTATTTAACTAGTCGAGATAACTTCAAGCTTTTTATTAAAAAAAATAATAATAACAATTAAAAAAAGAGATAGTTAAATGAACAAAGGCAGAAATGCCAATATGAAGCAGGAAACAGGCAAATACAAAACTCAAAAGCAGCAACGGCTATAAAAGATTAATACCATCTGAATCTGGAAAATAAACAGCAGAAACACATGCACACCATTGTAAGAAGCTCTGTAACCTAATGGCCTTGATAAGAACAGAGATTTATAGAAATCTGGCAAGCAAAGAAACAAAATACACAGAGGACTATGACTTGTACTTTATTAGGGTAAGCTTTCTATATAAGAAAATGGACTAAAATAATGGAAGTGAGAAGGGGCATAGGCTCTGTGCATCACTCCAGCGACTAGAAATAGCACCAAATTTTGTCTAGTACATTTTAATACAATATGATCTCATGATACTGAAATGGGCAAAGAAATGAGAAAAAAATACTGTAAGACTAGCAGAAACGTCCAGATACTACTAGCGGTGGCTATGGACAGACTAGATGTTAACTAGAGAACTTTTACTATAACCACTACCAAAAGCAATGCTATACTTACGTAACACATTACACAGAGAATATTTCCGATAGTTGCTTTTAAAATCCACCCAAAAGGGAACAATCTGGTGAAGAAATCTCTTCTATACAAGCTGATAAACATATGGGAACAGTCAACCACCGAGCAATGTTGTTTAACAAAAAAAGTAAACACAAATCTGAAGACAAATAAAAGTAGAAGACAGCAACTTAAGGCTCTGTAACTATAAACAAGTGGATAAAGTCTTGTAAGAGCAGTACTTAGCAGACCACATAGTAATTCTAAGTGGTGACAAAGTTAAGGAGAAAAGAACAACATTCAACAAACAGAACAGCAAATATTTAAACCCAGAACACTACAGCAATTAAAGCAGGGAGCAGAAAACATAACACAAGCTATTCATCAATTAATTTGTTCCGTCATTCATTCTCTGATTATCTGCTTTTTTAATCCAGTTTAAGGTCATAAATTATTCGGGCACTCATTGGGTGCAATGAATTAAAAACAATCCTGATCAGGACATCATTTTATTACAGGATGCACACAAACATTCACTCACACATGGCAGACACACCTATTAGCAGTTTGGAATATCGCCAATTCAACTACAGCGACTATGTTGTTTGGATGTGGGAGGAAAGAGAAAACTCAGCAAATAACTCCCATGGACAAAAGGAGGACGTGCAAACTCTGCACAGATGAAACACCAGCTAAGAACCTAACCAGAAAACCTGTGAGTAGCAGTAACACCAACTGCTGCATCAGTGTCACCCATCATATCCAAACTGAGGGGAAAAGCTATCAAGAAGGGGAAGCTATGTCAGGATACATAAAGGAAAAGCAAACAGAAGGATGTCCAAACATAATAAAAAACAGGGATTGTTAACTATGAGTAACACTTAAAGAAAAAGCAGAGCATAAATCATTGAAAATATACCTCTGTTTAGTATTCACATAAGAAAACAGATACTATTTACTAAAATCAAACAAGACCAATATATTGGAAGGAATCTTTGATCATAATACTGATTTGGTGATGGAAGAGTTAAGAATGAACTTTTAAAAAACGAAGTTAGACAAATTGCGACAATGTGAGGTATTGCCAGCTATGCTAGGGAAAGTATGGCAGCAGATGTGTAACACATGCCAGCGCAGCTAACTGGAATTTAGTAAAGAAGTATACGTTATTTGAATATCAAACTGATTTGTACAGTTGCTTGTGTTAAAAATGGATTTGTAAAGTTGCTTGTGTTAAAAATGAACCAACAGTGGGTCCTAACTGTATTGTAACTAATATGTATATGATGAGAGGTTAGTGGAAGAGAAGAGGTTAAGCTCAGCTCTAGCTAACTTTGGAATAGTAAGAAATTAAATTGCTGGGCCTAGGCCACAAAGATGTTATCTCACAGTTTTGAATGAAACCAGACACACAATGTCTATAAGAAGCATGGTTTGTTAGTCTCTGTAGGAGGAGTATAAGTTTGTAATTGTTTTAGGACTTCCAGAAGCTGCACCAAATCTGAGCAATGCTCTTGTATGGGTACTATTGACATGCAGGTGCTAAATCCTGGCGGTTTTTAGCAATGGGCATGGAAACCAGACATCAGATGACCAGATGTATGTGATGTCATTCTGTATAGAAATAATGTTTTAACACAGTCCGCCAGTAACAGGGAAGGCCACTAGTTCAGGTACACTGCCAGGATCAAGGGTTAAATGTTTTACATATAACCTGTGGGGTCATGTATCATACAGAAGTCCATGGAGGTAAGGTGGGAAACAAAAGCTGGAGGAGCCAGCAAGTGGAAATGATAGTATGCCAATGGTAAGTTGTCTAGAGACAACAGGGGTACCAAACTATCACAAGAGGTTATATCCTATCTTAGTGGATAGAAAACAGACCACTGGTAAGACAGACACAGCCTCTGACATAACCACTGTGAAGCCTGCAGTGGTTAATGAGGAACAGTCCTTGTTTGGGCAGTCCACTATAGTCAGAGCTTTAGGAGGGACCCCATTCCAAATGCCTTTGGTCAGGGTTCACCTTGACTGGGAGGGTGGAAAGGGAAGCAAGCAAGTAGGTGTGTTTGAGGGTATCCCTACAGATGTCCTGACAGGGAATGATTCTGATAATGCAGTACATTGTGTGCATGCAGTTACACACAGCCAGGCATTTGGGTCTGGTAGCCTGGATGAGACCCAAACAGAAACCACACCTGAAGCCAGGGCTAGTGATGTGGCTATTTCAGGGAGGGAGCTACCCTGTGAGCCTGAAGGTGAGCCACAGCTGCTGGTAGGTACTGATGTTCCCTTGGAAAGAGTGACTGCAAGGGCAAAGGTGAGTGGTAGTACCCAGGTTGACAGTGAGGCACCACTGTCAGAGGACACTAGACCTTGTGTGGAAGGGAAGCTGGGAAGAGTCACAAAAGAATAGCTGAGACAGGCTCAGCTCTCAGTCCCTACATTACAAGGCTTGAGGGAGGTCGGTAAGGAGGCACCCGATTCTCAAGGAAAGGGGGAATCTCCATATTGGAACAAAGGGTTACTGTATACAGAGTGGACCCCTGGCGGAAGGCTAGAGAGTGAGGTAATACAGCAGTTGGTAGTGCCTAGAGCTTACTGTCTATCACTGCTAGCCATAGCCCATGACATTTCTTTTGCAGGTCAGCTCTCAGACCCTATATTACAAGGCTTGAGGGAGGTAGGCAAGGAGGTACTGGATTCTCAAGGATAGGGGGAATCTGTATATTGAAACAAAGGGTTACTGTATACAAAGTGGACCCCTGAGGGAAAGCTAGAGAGTGAGGTAATATAGCAGCTGGTATTGCCTACAGCCCACCATCTGGCACTGCTAGCCATAGCCTATGACATTCCTTTTGCAGGTCATAAAGCACAATACCGGCTTCCCTCAGAGACCCGACAAGGAAAAACAGGCTAGACAAGATAGTGTGGACCCTAGCCTGCAAGCAGGCATTCCAAAAGCTTACAGGTGCTTTAGGAGGACCCCCTGTGTTAGCCAGTCCAGATTACAGCAAAGAATTTGTTGTGCAGGTGGACGCTTCAAACCATGGGGTGGGGGCTGTACTCGGCCAGGTTTCCTTAGAGGGAGAAGAGCACCCAGTGGTATAGCTTAGCCCTGGACCCCTACCATGTTATGCAGCAATAGAAAAAGAATGTGTAGCCATAGTATGGGCACTGCAGAAGCTTCAACCCTATCTGTATGAAAGGAAATTCACTGTAGTTAGACCACAATCCATTAACATGGCTACATCGAGCCAGCCAGCAAAATGCCAAGTTACTAAGTTGGAGCCTTAGGTTGCAGGCATATGATATGACAGTGCAGCACTGCAGTGGCATTAGCAATGCCAATGGGCTCTTAAGGTACAGGGTATGGGTTAATGTATCCCCAGATAGGTTCATTCCTCAATGTTTCTCAAGGGTCACTTGAAAAACTAGCGTGAGTCTTCAAAGGGGGAGAGAAGTGACAATGTGAGGTATTGCCAGCTATGCCAACAGAGGTAGGGCAGTGGATGTGTAACACACGCCAGCACAGCTAGCTGGAATTTAGTAAAGAATTATATGTTATTGAATATCAAACTGATCTGTGCAGATGCTTGTGTTGAAAATGGATTTGTAAAGTTTCTTGTGTTAAAAATTTACCAACAGTGGGCTTACTTGACTGTATTGTAACCAAATTAAATATATGTTAACAGAGAATACTGGAAGAGAAGATGTTAAGCTTAGCTCCAGCTAACTTTGGAAAACAGTAAGAAATTAAATTACTGGGCCTAGGTCACACAGATGTTATCTCACAGTTTTGAATGAAGCCAGAGACTCATGGTTTGTTAGTCTCTGTAGGAGGAGTAGAGGTTTGTAATTGTTTTATGACTTCCAGAAGCTGCACCACATCTGAGCAATTCTCTTGTGTGTGCATTGACATCTAATGCTAAATCTTGGCAGTTTCTAGCAATAGGGAGTTGCATGAGAACCAGAAGTCAGATGACCAGATGTATATCATGCCATTCTGTACAGAAATAATGTTTTAACATTACAGGGCAGTCTGTTTTTGGGAACCTGACATAGAAGGATCTCTCACCTACTTCATCTTTCCTTGCTCTGTTAAGTACGTAGAAACAGTAATCCTCTAGATCAGTCAGGAAAATATAGTGAGAACAGTTAAATGTTGTTTTTCTGTAACTGTGTGAATCTTTCAAGCTATGCCTATTTTTAATATTTCCTGTGATTGAAACTGTAGTGTTTACTGTAAATAGATATTTCGTATTTTCACATTCTTTTATTATTTGGCTGGTCCCTTTAGAAATTATTTTAATCTTTGAGAGTGCTTACATCTATTGGTGACACTGAGGCCACTCCTGAAAACCTGGCTGATTGGTCAACATTACTGTTTGTATTAATATTAATTTCACTCAATATTATGGGTACCCTTGCAAGAGCCTTAGAGTAGCTGGCTTGGGGTGCCTGGTGGCAAGGTACCTACCCTATAGTGTGGGCAGAAGGGGGAAGAGTGAGTAAATCTGTGCCAGCTTTCCCCAGGTATGTGTGAAATATCAAATCACACTGTGTGTGTGTGTGTGTGTGTGTGTGTGTGTGTGTGTGTGTGTGTGTGTGTGTGTGTGTGTGTGTGTGTGTATGAGAGCTACTTGCAGCAGGGACACTAAGCACTGGTTTCACAGAGAGGGTGCTGGATGACTTGGCTTGAACACTCAACTGAGGACTTAACCCTATAGCTGTGCTAGTGGGAAGCCTTACTGGGGCCCTGGAGGGAAACAGATTTAAAGGAATCCAGACCCCGGGCTGACTGTGTTCCCTCTGTGCTGTTAAGGGAAACTGTGCTTGAGGCAGAGAGGTCTGCATCTGGAAAACCTGAGTGTATCCATTTGCATTCCAAGTGAATGTTCCTCTCCAGTGTCACTGGTGAGGATTCAGGCTTCTTGATTACTGGCCCAGAGTGGTGACGTCACACGACTGATTAGACACACCTTGATATTTTCCACAATCAAAAGGGAGAATCGGTAGAAATACCGCTGACTACCTCTTTCAGAAATGCAACTGGAAATGGGGTGGTAAAGTATGGATATACAACAAAGAAAGATGTGGTAGATTTATTTCCACTTCACTGAAGTAAAGAGACAACAGGAAGGGAGCCATACACCATTTAGTCTGGCTTCTGAGGTATGGAAATGGCTTTGAGTGGGATTCTTGATCACTTATAAAAAGGAATAACAGTTTTACTCCTAGCACAAGGACAAAAATGTCAGCCTGCAATGTAAGAATGAAAAGCTTTTATTGTAAACGACATCAAAAACATTGTGTTACCTAATGCATTGTAGGAAACTACCAGTGAAAATAATGTACAAATAACTCATCAGATTATAAAGCCAACTGCTCCATGTAACACAAAAATCCAATGGAATGCACATCTTGAGGTCCAGATGCACACCACAGTAACATGGCACACAGGTGACACGGCTAGCTCCAGTACTGTTGAACAGTTTTGGATATGTAGTTTCACAGAACCTGGACATAACATACATGTTCGGTGGTGTGGCAGCTGCCACACACCCACCCTGGTCACTACTCTGGATAAACAGCACTGCTGAGGCTGTATAGACACACACACACACACACACACACACACACACACACACACACACACACAAATGTAGGATACAGCTTTATATAAATAAATACACATATGAAAAGATGCATCAGACAATTTGCTTTATTTCATAAAACATCTACTAAATGGATGAGACAGCAGTCAAGACTCTATGAGAGATAATCCCTAGCAACAGCTATATATACACAGCTCCAGTTTTCCGACAACAGCAGGACTAAGAGCCCAATATCAAGGCAGGAGCTCTGTCATTCCTAGCAGTACTAATGTCTTGCCACAGTGTGAGAATTTACTTGTACATGAACCATGCTCAGACAAATATGCATTACTAAGTTGCTTATCTGAATGCCACCACTGCACAAAGGCTTCCTTTGATGTACAGTACAATGCAAGAATGTGAGTGGTGTCCAACCTGTCTTTATAAATCAAGAATAAACATTTTGCTTTCTTATCCCTGAAAACTAGCCCTCCATACCACAACTTAAGAAAATGTTGACAAAGGGTGAAATTCTAAGTCCACTAACCCCATTATCAAGTGTAACTAATTTAGTTACAGTGTGCTACATTACATCACCTATTGATCATCCATACCTATCTGCACCTTACCTAACACTAACCTACCTATCCTCCGCCTTCTCTTCATACTTTGCTATTTTTCCTTCCCTCCCACCTTCTACTCTATAAAGCTTAAACTATTACACATTTACATCTATTATTACACAAAATCTTATATGGGCGGCCACGGTGGTGCAGTGGTTAGCATTGCCGCCTCACAGCAAGAGGTTCTCCGGTTCGATTCCCGGCTGGGGTGCCTTCTGTGCGGAGTCTGCATGTCCTCCCTGTGGTCGCGTGGGTTTCCTCCGGGTGCTCCAGTTTCCTCCCACATCCCAAAGACATGCTTCAGGTGGATTGGACACTCTAAATTGGCCCTAGGTGTGTGTGTGAGTGTGCCTTCTGTGGAAGGTTGGGCGCCGGGCTGGCAACTCGACACCGTAAAACTCCACTGCCAATCAATGTGCGGACACTGTGATCCGCTGTGGCGACCCCTAACCGGGAAAAGCCGAAAGAAGAAGAAGAAGATTACACAAAATCTTATCAACCCTACTGATTCTATATTTAATTTACCCTCTATCAATTTTTGATCCTATGTCTCATTATATTGTTTGTTAAACTTATACTTTTATATTACATTTTTGCTGTATGTAAATGCATCTTGGCTGTATGTATATGCATTTTGACTGTATGTATGTATATATACATATATATATATATATATATATATATACATATATATATATATATATTGTATTAACATGGAGCTTTTCTCTATATATTGTATTAACATGGAGCTTTTCTCCCCGGGTGTCCATTGAAAAAGTGCTCACTTTGGCCCAATGGACTTTCCTGGTTAACAAACTGCAAATAAATTAAAATCTTTAAAAATGGAATAGATAAACATGTTCAATGAATGGCTTGGGGGCACAGTGGAGGTGTCTGAAATGCAATGTTGCCTGTGCTGGACCTGAGCCAAGCATATATATATATATATATATATATATATATATATATATATATATATATATATATATATATATATATAGACTCAAACTCTTGCACGCGCACACGCATGCACACACACACCTGCGTGGCAAAAGGGCAAATTATCCGATCCCCATTGTACCACAAACTCGAACAGAAAAAAATGGTAGGTTTCATCAGCCAATTTTCAATCAGTTTGATAGCTGAAGAATTTACTTACTGTTCTTCCTTGTAAGTGGACTATTAGTTCAAATCTGAATTGACTGTTGTCACATTAAGTATCAGAAGACTAAAGGTGGTGAGACAAACTACAGATACATGCAATACTAACTGAAGAATTCTAAAAAAAAAAAAAAAAAAAAAAGGAAAAAATTATCAGGTATGGTAAAAACTATGGATACAGGATGTGAAAATTCTGCCAACAAGCTTATAATGTTAGGCAGTTGGTAGTTGGTGTGTATGTGTGTGGGGGGAGAGACAAGACGAAGCTTGATGTAGTGCAAGGTAATAATCACAGATTAGAGGATTACTTTAATCAACTCTGGTATTTGGTTGTACAAAAAAGGCAGCTGTTAAAACTGTGTTACCAAGTATGCTGTACTGTCTACTGTATTGCACTGTAAATGCTACCTACCAACTGTGACATGTTAAAGTGCATTGTTAACACTTTCAAATCACCTTTGTAGTCTCTGTAGAATGTACTGTCTCTATAGTACTACTGTTCAAATAATGGTGGTACTCTTCATGAAGCAAGGGTCACGACTAAAAATATTCTGATGATCAGAGAGCCTACTTGGCTAGCAACGGTCTATACAAATAAATAAATTAATGCTAACATCACAAACCAGCAACTTAAAGAATACAGAAGAGTAAGTTGCCACAAAAATTGTGCTGTCCTTATGTGTTTTCTTTACTTGCTGAGACCACAGGTCAAGATACTGCTTGAATAAAGGTTTTATTATATCTGACAGATAATAACTGTCTTGGGTTGTGGGAGATCCAGACTCGTTCAACTTGTCAGATGAACTGAAGAGTAGTAAAGTAGTCAGAGGTTTACAAGGACTGGTTATACAAAGGAGGCATGACAATGCAGCGGTCTGCATTTTTGCAGTCACCACCCCAAACACACTGATGGGACCAAGCAAAGATCTGTGGCAGAAGGTTGTTGGTTAGTTACACAATGATGCAATGGTTAGGTGATGGGAATAAAATATGTAAATAACTAATTCAAGGTTTCAAGGAATTTTTAAAGTTCTCTCAATTGATAATACAACCACTGAAGTCACTTCTCAAAGCAAATTATTAGGGATGATAATCTTAAATTCGACCTGCATAAACAAAATTTCAAAATAAAAAAAGTCAACACAAACTAGGGATGCTTTATAGAGCCAAACATTCCTCCCCAAAACTATTAACATATACACAGCTTCTTACCAGCTATAAAATTATCCAGAATCCATCTGCTTGTCTAGCACTAAATAACACTCTATATAACTATGTTCCTAAACAGTCATTATGATCCAATGACCAAAAACTCCCTTCTGTCCACAAACCTATCAAATCTGCTGGACATTGTCTGTACTCGTACCATGTTGCTAAGGCCTGGAACGTCTTAACTCTATCCATCAGGTCAGTTACCTTCCCTCCCATCCTTCAAAACCATTCTGATTAAATTCCTAGACAAAAGTTTCTCTTTTCTTGCTCAACACCAGGATAAACTATATCCCTAAATGTGGACAAATACCTATCCATACCTACATCTCCTTAACTTTCCCTTCTTCATGCACTTCCTTACTTCTATCAATTTCTCTCTCCTGGCTTTCTTTCTAAATATACCATAAACCTGTTTTTCTCTCACTTCATACTGCAATTCCTGTTTGTATTACACCTTTATTTTCTCTATAAACTGGCTGAAATTTTTCCATTAAATTCTTGTCATATAACTTGCATTTATTCTTAACCAATATTTTCATATGTCTAATTTGGTGTAATTAATTAACTGCAGTTTTTTTTTTGTATTAAAGATTGTAAAAGTATTCTTCTTAAAACGTTTTGCAATAATTTGGAGCTTTTCTCCCTGGGCTTCTGCTGAAAATGAGCTCCTACCGAGTCGAACTTTCTCAGTAATCATATGTCAATAAATCAATAAATAAATAAGGTGAGATGCTTTTATTAGTTTGTATGCAAAAGGTGTTTCATGGAATCCATATTACACCAAGTTAAATTTAATAGGTAGCTCAGTAAGGTTCTATTATGGCATAACATAGATCCTAATTTTTGTTTAAGATATTAACTGCAATTAAATTAGGTGTGATTGTTAGGTACAGACTTACTCACTCATTTAGTGAATATCTGTGGTACAAACAGTGGCTCTCTCCTGGGCTAAGCACAGGCCCATGAAGGAAATCACTCTGAGGCCTCTGTATGCTAGTAATACAAATGACACCATTAATAAATAATGACAAATAGTAGACTACAGCACGTTTTACCTGCGATGAAGGCACTTTGCATGTGCATGGCCACAGAAAACACAAGGTAAGGTTTGTCATGGAAGAGGTGTATACTAACATTTTTTTAATGAACCTAGTACTGTGTTTAACAACTAAATAGGAAAGGAAAACTCTGACCCTTGTGGGACATGATATGGCCCATGCCACTGGTACAATTGTTAAGCTTAATTTCTGTCCAAGACAGAGAGAGAGAGAGAAACTGAGTGTAAGACTGGAGTATCAAGCAACAGTACATACTGCAGCAATTAACTGGTAAGGTACTGGAAGTGCAAAGGTTGAGCAAGAATGGAAGTTATGTGGGCTAAACAATTTTGCATGCCTCTGGGAGGCCTTAAAAAGGGTAGGCGATTCAGAGAACAAGCTCTGGGTACACGAGTAGTTTATCCATTTGCTTTTTGTGGGACATACTGTAGTGTAGCACAGCAAGGATGATAGGCCTGTCTGTGAGGGCCCAGTGATGTTAGGATGGATGCAGATAGCAATGGGATCCACATCTGGAAACATAAGACAGACCAACAAGGAAAAGGGGTGTGGAAGAAGCTCAAACCTCCACTGGGTACTGACTGTGATGCAATAGGACCGACTGGGAAATTTTGGAGCATGCAGCTGAGGAAGGATGGTCCAAGTTATAGGTTCATATGTTCCTAGAAGGTTATTAGGTTAATGGCCTAGAGCCCTTTCAAGTCTAGCCATATTCATCTTGAGTTGCCCCAATTGTCTGTGGTTATGTGAGTGAAGTTTGCAGAGGTAAGGGTCTATAGTAGTTAATAACTACTTCCTCTAGGACATAGATGCCACCCAAGGAATGAATTTGTGGTCACCCATCGCTGATCTAGGCTGTGTTTGAAGAGGGTCAGGAAATGGCTCTGTTTCATGATGAACTGGCAGCTTGTTCCAGAGAAGAAGCAGTCTCTGGGAGATGTATCTATCTCTCCAGCATGACCTGTTCATGTCAGAGCTTAGGTTAAGATCCCTGGAGTGAGTGACCCTCCTGCAGCTTGACTGTAGCACTTCCATCAGGGCCAGGTCAGAGACTGCCTGTAAGCCAGGGACAGGTCACCCTTTAGCAACCCGCAAGAGACAGAACAGTGACAGTAAAATGCAATTTCCCCAATAGTACAGGATCCAATGAAGGCTGTCCCACAAAGTGATAGTCCACAAGTAATCCAAAAAAACATACAAAATTATGTGGTGCGTATAAGGTTTATTTTTAGCAATACAGAAGAATTTAAAAATTCGCTTTCATTTCCAACACGGGAAACTTCATCAGAATAAAGTGCCTTTGTGCTGACCAACTTTTTATACCTTAATTAATTGGTTTAATTCAACAACTTAATTAAGCAACTGCATTTAAAGAAACAAAACAATAATTTTTACATATACATATTGTCATAGAGCACAAGTATTACAAAGTATACAACGACAAAAAGTTTTTATGTATTTAAAATTAACGATAAAAAACATTTCATAGTAGTTATCTATTAAATCAAATATATATATAATATTGTATAATATATGAAATGTGTAAATCTATATTGATCAAACTTCCTATACATCACTCTGATATATGAGTGTCTAAAATTTGTAAAAATAGTATAAAACTATCCGTACTTCATAAAAAAATTATTTATTAATGGAACGGAGTATGCTGTTCAATAAATAAGTATCAAAAGAAAAAAATATGTATTTAATGTTTAACAAATGTCTTAAAATGCATATGACGAACATAGTTAAAATTATATGTTTCGTTTTGTTTTACTTCTTTGTGTTTTTGTTTTTACTTTGTTTTATTCTATTTGCCCTTAGTTTTAGGGCAGGTAAAAGGGACACGTGATCATTCATCCCTGGGGGTGTACTGGAGTCTAATCACAGTTGCCAAATCTTCCTCTTTGTTGGCTATAAATGTACATTGTGGACATCTTTCACATCGAAAGGTGCCTTTCTTCCTTTTGTCTTTCACTTCCTTCTTTCTCTCAAAAATAGCTTTTAAGTTAGGTCCCCTTCGAAAACTATAACATACACGCCTATTGAATATTTCTGATCTGTTAGGCATACTCTTGAAAAACTCCCATATCCTGTTAATAGTTTTCTTTATTAAGTTGGTATTGGTATTGTATGTCATAACAAGAAATGCGACAGGGCATTCAGTTTTTCCATGCAAGACTTGTTTTATGTAACCTGTAATTACTTAGTAAGAAACCTCTGTGGTCTCTCCAGTTGTTGTAGGTGTCTGGTGAGGTACATAGAAAAGTAAGCATTGTACTCAATTATTGGTCTGAGGGGGCAGAGTATAATGTAATTATAACATCCTTAGATGTACGTGCAATGCCTTTACTTATATGATGTGCCACAGACATATTTCCTTACTGCTATGGATAATTGGTGGTCAAAGTTCAGGCTGCGAGCAACCTGATGAGTACTCAGATCATGTATGCCTTTATGGGCTTATTTGTTGAGAGACTGGTGTGTGTGTTGTGGTTGTTTTTTGCATTCTTATGTTGTGTAAGAGGTTTCCATTTGGGAGGCCTATGATATTTTGGTTAAGTTACTAGTGAGTACCTCCGCATATGTAGGTTTATGTGTCATGTCCTTATTTAGTGTGGGAAGTGTGTGTGTGTGTGTGTGTGTGTGTGTGTGTGTGTTAACAACCTGTTTGGCATTCAATTTCTCCTTATCTGTCAGTCTTGCCTCCAATATCATAGCATAACTACATCTCTCATATAAAGTATTTGTTTCAGGAGTAAGTGGTTGTCAGTATACATGACAATTGCTACCATTGTCTCAGGATGCACATGTCTATAATGCTAGCCAGAAAGATGATGGGAAACTGCCCATCCATGAAAGCAGGTTCTTTCTATTTTTATTTTATTTTTAAATTATTATTAGGGAATTGAATAGGTTAATTTGACAAGACTATGCTGGTAGTACAGAGACTTAAGAAGGATCAATACTTTGTGTAGGTTAAGGTTGATCACTAAGGCAACACTGCTCAGTGCGAAACTGAGTTGCTCTAAAAGCAGCAGAGAAGCTTGGAAGGGTTTCATTGACAGCTGTTTAGGGAAAAACTGAGCTTCTAGTCTTTTGCATCTATACAGGCACTACTGTCACTGAGCAAAGAGCAGGACCACGCAAATATGAGGCTTAAATATGAGCAAACAGAAACGGCTAACTACCAATCAGGAAAGCACACAATAAGCCTTCCACCAGCACTTCCTAACTCAGACAAGTTAGATCAGTATACTTCTGCCACAAAGGTGCAGAAAAACACCGTCTTAATGTAGAACTGCTGGTGTGGAGCCCAAGTGTAACAAGACCACACTACTACCTACCTACAACTAACAGATATACAATGTAATTACAGTGAAAAGCAGCATCAGACAGTACACTACTGAAGTACACTCGCATCATATAAGAAAAGTGCAAAAAATAGCCCTTTTGTGCATTTCCCAGCTCAGATAGACCATGTAAACACCCACTGCCACTAGATGAATAATCCTAGTTCTCCTAATGCAAAAGCACAATAAAGGGGTGTCCAGAGTGAAATGCTACCACAAACAAACTTAAAGATATGGATACAGCAGTGTACTTTAAAAAGCTTATAAAAGTGTGATTATTCAATAAAAGTACTTTGCTTTGTATAAATCAGCCAAGAGCCACTCACCTGTATAGAATTTACAAAAAGCACTAAATTCAAGATAAACTGATTAATATGGCCTGCAGCCAATAAAACTACATGCAGAAATCTCAAGTATTTCCCCAACCTATACATACCAGGCTACCTTCCAGTGTACTAGATGGAAAATCCACAGACGTCTTGATGTAAAAATGAGTGCTTGCTAGAGAGTAAAAATACACCACTTTATCCAACAGTTAGCTAACTAATGAATTCAGATCAAGTAAATCATTAGACAGACAATGAAAGGAAAAGGCACTTTTTCAATATAAGCACAAGAAAAAACAAATAAATAGTTCAAGATATCAAAAGCAATGTAGAAAGGGGAGCTTATTAAGCTCAATTTACAGTAGGGGTGGGCAGCTTAAAATTACCAGGTTTAAAAAGCAGATCGACAAATGAAATGGTGGGTGTGAAAACCTACAGGAAAAAAACAGCAGTGCTTTAGTTTATGCAGGCTTGAAATATTTTAAGACTACAGGAATGGCTTATTTTTATCAAATTAGCAATTTAGAGCACTGTTAAAAGAGACATTAGAAAAAGCTTAGGTTAGATGGTGAAAAGATGACATCACATTTATTTAGAACAGGAGCAGCATCATACGCATGTACCAAAGGGGAATTAAAGGAAAAAGTAAAGCTTTTAGACAGGTGGAAACTGCAGACTTGTAAAGGGTATGCCAGGCTGCAGTAGTTCTAATGGATGTTCTCTTTTACAAATAACAAGAAGCAGTTGCTGGAGATTTGGATGCTCAACCATTCTTGGGTCTATCAAGTGGGTCAAGAGCTTTTCATAACAGGGAGAAACAATCCATGATTCAAAGAGGAAGAAGTACAGGTCGCATGGCTGGGAAAGAGGGAAGTGGAAACACTGTCTGAAAGCCTTAATATGGCATGATAAACAAAC
The DNA here is from genome assembly GCF_019279795.1 of Protopterus annectens. NCBI lineage: Eukaryota > Metazoa > Chordata > Ceratodontiformes > Protopteridae > Protopterus > Protopterus annectens. The sequence goes on along the minus strand of NC_056739.1, from coordinate 1,741,387,539 downwards.
AATTACCTGAATAAGATGATATTTATATTAATTTAATTTAGGGGAATACTAGGTTACTACTAGTTCACTGCTATTTTTTAAGGAAGAGACAGAGTGCTTTTAGAACCATGTGGAGTAGAAATGGCCAGGAATAAAGTTAATTTGGCAAGATATTAGCCAGAGACGTACTTGACAGGGAACTGAGAATATCACTAAACTGAGAAGGTTAGGATCCTCCCACACTTGTCAAACAGTAGGTGAGAGGGCTGGCAGGAAGGGTGATGCAATACACAGGGATTAGTGTAAAGTCTCCTGAACTGTATAGAAAAGATGGGGGTTCAGTTGTTCTAACCAGGTATGCAGCAGTTTATAAATGACCTAAGGTGGAAGCTTACAGAAGTTTTACCAGATATGTTTTGGGGAGGGGTTCTGGTGGTGGGCAAGGGTTCTGACAGACTGGACTTCTTCTTATTTATCACCTTCAGTATCAGTGGACAGGCCAGGAGGCCATGGCCTGGGGCCCAGCCTGTATGTTGCATATCTCCTTCAGCCACTGGTGGTGTCTTAATATTTCTAGAGGACTGCCAGTTGAAGTGGTTGGTTTGCAGATCCCTTCAACCATTGGTGTTAGCTGAACGTTTTGTGGGACTACCAAGTTCAATGACTGATGTGTTTGGATCTCCTTCCATGTTCTGCCCTTTCCACCAACATAGATATTCAATGGCAGGCAGCTGATTGACATTTAATTCAGTTCATTGATTGTGACTGGCATTTGATCCAATTCATTTGATTGGCACAATAAATGCAAGGTTGCAGCCATTTTCCTCCAAACAAATCTGTTGTCTGATCAGTGAGTAAACAACAGCATGCTTATTTTCATCCCAAGGCAATGACAGTGGGTCATAATATTTGCAGGCATAGTGGGATTGCCTAGGTGAAAAACAGCAAGGTGGGGAAGAGGGACAGGAAGGAAGAACAAAGAATGGGAAGAGACAGGAAGGGCAGCGAGATAAGAGAGGCAGCTGGGTAGTGTAGGAGCACGAGACAAAAGTAAAGTAAGTAGATTAGGCAAGCCCCTTTCGAGTGTAACACCAAAAAGAACAAAAGAGATCCACCCTCTCACTGTTTTTTGCAAAAGCAGGAAAAGGGACAAGCAGGTTTTATTGGTTCACAGAGGTGAATACTCTATGGGGGAGGGAAGAATTTGCTGTTTTTGACCAAAAGGGCTTTTTTTCAGGTTTTTGTCTTCCCCCAACAAGACGTAGGAAGTATAGGCTAGAATGTTGCAGCCATCATAATAGCGGGATGGCATACTTAAAAGGCTAAATTTCAGGAGGTGAAGCATGGAATGACAGTTTGACCCTCTCTCACTGTCCAACCCCATCAGCAGACTGACAAGCAGGTAAAGAGCCAGATGGTACACATCTCCTTTAGCCTTTGGTGCTTGCTCAGTGGTGCAAATGGCTAGCAAATTGAGTGGTAAGTTTGCTCATCCCTTCAGCCACTGGGGCTGGCCGAGTGCTTTATAGGACTGCCAAGTTCAATAACTGATACATTTCTATGGTGTGATTACTTTTCCAAGTTCTACTCTTTGTACATCTCTGGATATCCAATAACTGTCACTTCACTTGACATTTTATTTAGTCATCTGGCTTTGAATGGCACTTTATCCAATTGAAGTTTATTTGAGTGGCACAATAACTGCATGACTCCAAATATTTTACTACAGATCATAAATATGTTGTGTGCTTACTGGGTAAGTAACGCTACGTTTATTTCCATTCTAAGCACTTGATCGACAACAAAGGAACTGAAAACCGTGTGCACGATGGTGTATATTATACTGAAAGGCGGAATCAATACAACGTTTTATGATCGGGGAAGGGGAGCAATCTAGAACCTGGTATAAAGTTTCAAATGATCCTGAAATGTGGCGATTACAAATATCCTCGCCACACTCCAAAATCTTGCACCTACTTTTTGTGACACTTGAGGAAAAAGAAATTACAAGACGGTAGGTAAAAAGGTTATCACCCGTTCCTCTTTACATTGGACAGTCAATCTGGTTGCGACTTGTGAAAATTAGGACAACATATTTAATTCGTATTTAATAGCAGCACAAAACAATTATTTTGAATCTTAAGCACGTAAATGTTACACGAAACAGCACAAACGTTACAAAAATAAGCTTTTATTTTACCCCCCCCCCCCCCCCCAAAAAAAAAAGCACAAAGTGAACAAAAGTGAAGTTCAGTCTTGGCATTGGCTACTGGTATAGTTCTGCAAAATCTCATGTTTCTAAAAAAAGTCCCACTTTAGGCATTTCGTGTTGCCACCTTTTCAACTGCCCAAAGTGGGACATTTTTGGTGCAAACATCAGATTTTGCAGGCTAAAACATACCTACGGCCAGTACAAAGGATAGAACTTCACTTTTTTGCCTAAATAAAAGCTTATTCTTGTAACATTTTAGTTGCTTATTCTGTTTCTTATAACATTTAGGTGTTTCAGATACAGAATAAATGTTGTATGCAACTATTACATAACCTATAGGAAATATGTTTGTCCTAAAATCTCGGGACATTTGCCATTTTTACAATTTTTTGCAGGACACAACTGCCCAAAGAGGGACTGTCCCTCGCAAAGTGGACAGGTGGTAACCCTAGTAACATTTACGTGCTTAAGATTCAAAATAATTGTTTTGCGCTACCGTGGCAGGGCATTTGAAACGGTGGCAACAAAAGTACGTTACAAATCTATCTTCGCTGTGAAACGAACTTAGTCATACTAATTACCAATCGGATGGTTGATATACGGTGTTCCCTCTGGATCCTTTCGCTTTTGGCATCTGTGCTTCTTTGCGGCAAAGTCTAAGGCTTCAAGCAACACAGCGGCATCCGTTGCCATTACAGATATCCCCCAAAAAACTGCTAAGAGCTACAGAAAAACAAAGAGGACTGACGATTCCAACAGATAGTCTTCGGAGAGATAATCACGTGATGCCAGGTACTTTATTTTTAGTGACACTCTAAGAAATTAATACTGAGGAGTCAGTTGAACGAGCACCTTTTTGTATGAGGCAGCGCTTGATGATTTACCATCGTATTAATCAACCTGCATTAATACCGTAAATATTTTAGTTGAAGGCAAGGGGTAAAAATACTTGAGCTCTCCTGTAACCATTAACTGGTTATTAAAGAATGAATGCTTAAATGAAAGAGCGGGGGATGATTTTCAAACGTACGGGGATGGTCGGAAACTTTCTGCTTCCGGTCCGCACTGTTTTCACTTTTGACAGCTTTCAAATTTTGTGAATGTCTGGAAAAATGGGAGACGGGGTATTGTTAAACTTTTGTAATTGTACTACTTATTGAATATTGAACAACTAAACTGACAAGGCGCCTCACAGTTTCTTCCTTATCGCCCACAGATGTGTTGTTTTGTTGTCATCTGAAGCTTTTCAATTCAAGAGCTAAGTGGTTGTGATTTGTCTGCAGGTAATTATGTAGCGTCTTTTATAAATTGCTTTTAATTTTTAACTAGGGTCGCACCTTATCTTGATCTGACATAAAGTTAAGATGTGGGCAGACTGCACACTAAGATTATCTTTAAGTGTCGTAGATTCAGCCTTAAATGCGTTTTTTTAGAGTTATCATTTTAATTTAAATTGAGTTAGATCTATATCATTGCTTATAAATGTTTAAATCGCGCTGTTTCATAAACCTAAAAGTAGGGAAATCTGCATTAGAAGAGTAACCAAAGAATCAATACACAGACTTACTTATCTTGTCTTTTGATTACTGGAGTTTGTGGAGCCTAAGTTGCTTAACAAATGAGTGGCAGGGGCATCGGGTGCTGATTTGTCTGTACATGGGCTAAACTATTGGCTAGGCTTATAAGGGCCAATATAGCCTATAGCCTAGTAACTTCCTATGATCCTGTGGTTGTACTGTAATATTCGGCTGTAATTTAAGTCTTTTTAGAGTTGTTAAAATCATGCAGTTATCGATTAGTCTGAATGACTTCACTGCACTCCATTAAGTAAGTTGTTGTTTCTGATCTCTCATGAATGGTCAAGGGTCCCTGTAGAAGAGATATTATTATTATTATTATTATTATTATTATTATTTGATGGTGGATACTATAATTTTCTGGACTTATGGTTTGAAATGTTAGCAGGAAGTAATTTCATAAAAGTGAGAGAACATAGCGATGCAATGAATTGCAGGAAAATATGTCGGAATGGAATAGTGCCATTATGAATATATCTTGTGTAATACTGACAGTGCATGGAGCAATTAGGTAGGCAATTCAGGAAGTTTATAAAATGGATGAGTAAAATGCTTTTAATTGGCTGCTGCCTGTGCATTGCCAAAAATGTACCAGTCATTAAATACTAGTACATGTTAGCAAGTTATCACTTAATTTTAGGAAGGCCAGTCATCACAAGTACAGGTAAGAAACTTAAAATAATAATAATTAAATAAATGCATATGTTTTCCAAGTTTGACACTTCCTTTCAATGCACATGCAAATCTGAAACAGATTTGTTGTGTTAGCCCACTGATAGAGCTCTTTTGCTTGCAACTGGGCCTCCAGTGGCCATAAGTGTTGCCATTATGGAATAGATAACAATTTACAGAACTGTCCCTAAGATAACATGACATAGGTTAGCAATACTGAACCTTCGCACCTAAACTCTTTTGAATCTAGGAGTGTCATGCCAGCTGTGTGACTTTTTTATCTTGAAGAGCTTATGCATTAATATGCATAACCTTTGCCTTAATCAGCCATATCTGCAAATTGAGTTTTATGTTTTTGTTGTTTGAGGAGCGGTTGGATGGCATCCCCTTAACCCATGGCTAGCGAGTTCTAAAGATGAAAAGGGGTTTGCAAATATGGCTTTAGTGATGTGTAGTGGAAATTTTCTTAAGATGGTATAGATACAATAGATGTAATAAAATGACATCAGTAAAACTCCCTGGAGTAAAAACAGAGCAATGAAATGCATGTTTTCCAAGGCCGGTACAGAGATTTTGCTCCCAACCATGCCTGCAGTGTCCAGTGTTCAGATGGTAATTTCTATATCAGATGGGTAGTATGGAAGGATAATATAAAGCAGTTGATTGCTGGTTTTATCCATGCAGGGGAGAGGGTGTATGAACCTGACTTAGCAGCAGTGTTTTTGAGTGAAAGCTTTGTGACCATACACTACATTCTCAAAGTTGCATTTCTTTGTTGGTTTCAAGGAGTAATTAACACTGGCAATGTACAGAGAAATATGCTGTTGGACTGTGCTTCTTGCTTTCTTCTGGCCTGGCTTGACATGGCTGAGAAGAACTAATGACAGTTTAAAAAAAAAAACACTCTTGCCCACTTAATGTAATACAGTTGTGGTGTCATAACTGATTAAGGCTGTAAGTATGGGAGAAAAGACTTCTGTGAATGGGTTCTGGGGCATGAGAGAAAAATGCATGTATATATGTTTTATTTCTAATGGATAATATCATGTATTCATTACCTTTTATCAAAATTGTTCTAGTACTCAATAATGCATCAAAGATGGCAGCAATCTCATTAAGAAATAATTCTTCTTTTATAGGAAAAAAGGAGTGCAACCATTTCTTTATTATCACTTGATAAATTTTTACCATAATTAACTCCAAACAGTAAAGCACAGATAGTTTTTCCTTATTTATCATATAATTAGTGTTAGAGCACATGCTTTGCATATGTGATGTCCTGAGTTCAGTTCTCAGCATCTCCATAGCATTATATATGGATGGGGAAACTGCAAATTTGTCCTAGGAGTTCCACCTGTGTCCCTCATTGACAGGGGTAATAGGTGCTGACTGAGGTTTCTTTCTGGGGATAAACTCTTGAATACGCTTGTAAGAGCCCGAGGGCCATTATCCTAGTAACTTCCTATGATCCTATTCCTTAAGTTCTTTTGCTGAAACTGCTGCTGCTACAAGAGAAGTCAGTGGATAGGCCTTTGCTTTAAGCAACTTCCTTAAGGAGGCTATAGACATGCCACCAGATTAATGTCTACTGCCCATAAGGTAGCCATTATCCTTTCTATGTTTGTTTGAGTATATATTTTTTTTAAATACTATCCAGTGTCTGTTTGAAGAACATCACTGTTAGATGTACGAAGGAATCAACCATTTCAACAGTTGGTGTACTTATGTTATTATTCTTATTAGCATATAATGTCAGTTTTTTGAACACTTACTATGAAATCATCCTCTTACAAATGATTCAAAAGTAATGATCAGTATATTAAATATGCTAAGACTAATTAATCACCCACTTTAAAATATCCTTGGCAAATCCTAGAATTGAGCAAGGCTTTTTTAATTTTGGTGATCTTCTCCTGCTTCATTTATGATGTTAAACAAGTTGCTTATGTATTGAGGTAAGGGATCAATAAACACCACTGTCTCACTCATTTTCTTTATCTGAAATTCATCTGCTAGATGCTTTTCTGAAGAGATTTTTACCCTGCTGCAAGATGGGATACATATTGCCTAAATAATTGTAATTAAATTCTGTTATGCTATTTTTCCTGTTAGTCATCCAAAGCTTCCTAATAGTCACTGAATCAAATGCAGCTTCAAAATCTAGAAAAATGGCATCCATGTTTTGTGTTCTGTGAATGACATTTCTTTTTCTTTTTTAACTGTAATAACTAGATTGTATTTCTGTACAGTATTCCATTTTACATTCTGGGCAGTCCTCATCCATTATGCACTTATTGTCCCTGAGTGATGGCTGGTCCTTTTTTCCAAATAAATACTAAATAATGACAGTTCACACTTTTTGTATTTCACCCATTTCTTTTTAATAGAAGGCCTAGCTCAGAGTTGGCAGTTCGATTTCTCTGTCATGTCATAATGGTAAAATACATGTCTCCACTTTTAATCTCTGGCTAGGTTCATAGGTGTATACTAGGCTAACAACCACTAGGGCCTTTAAAAGCCTAATCATGTGACCCAAATGTGTCCCCACAAGTTGTATGTTTTAGACGATTATATAGGGGGTGATTGATTACAACATGATTTACTGACTGCTTCTGTCCATCAGAGATGTAGGCACCAGACCAGGGGTGAATTTCAGAGATGTAGGCACCAGACCAGGGGTGAATTTTCTATTTTCCATCCAGTGGTCCTAATTATGCTTAAATAGGGTTTGTAAGGGACTTTGTTTTACATGGATAGGGAGCTGTTCCAGAGAAAGGGAATTCTGTGAGATACATGTCTGTCTCTCCAACATGTCCTGTTAACATTGCAAGAAAAATGTCGGTCTTTAGATCTTGTAGTTCTGATGCTGTTTGTTTTTTGGCTGTGCAAAAGGCTCAACCGAGCAGGGTCCAGGAATGCCTGGAATACCAGGCATACATCACCTTTCAGTAGTCTGTAATTGATTGTGTATAGAGTTAGAGCTTTGAGATGATCTGTGTAGACATTGTGTTTATGCACTGTATTTTTTCCTAAGGAATCCTTGCAGACATTCCAGTTGCTGCATGTGTCTGGTCAGGTACAAAGGAAGCGTTATACTCAATAATGATGTGCCTAATGAGGGCTGAGTATAGTGGTACTATGACTTCCCTGGACCTAGATGCCATGCACTTACTTAAAAGCTGAGCAACACAGAAGGATTTCTTTACTACCTTGGATACATGTTGGTTGAAGGCCAGGTTACCGTCTATGTGTTTCCCAGATCCCTGACTAGTGGGTCAACTCTTATGGGTGTTTTATTGATGATGTAGTATCCTGGGGTGGCTGACTTTGCAAAAGGTACAGTAGTGCATTTCTTGGCATTGAGTTTTAAGCTGTGGCTTTGGCACCAGTCATTTGTCTGTGTTAGACCCTCTTATAAGATGCTGCAGTGGTGGTGCTGCGGTAGCGGTGTCGCCTCACAGTAAGACGTTCTCCGTTCGATTTTCAGCAAGAGCGTCTTCTGTGTGGAGACATGTGTGAATGGGCATACCTTCGTTGAAGGTTGTGCATCAGGGCCAGCAACTCGGCACGTAAAAATCTTCTGCCAATCATTAGCGGACCGGAGTTCCGCTGTGGCAACCCCTAACCAGGAAAAGCCGAAAGATGCAACAACAATACTCCCAAGACCCTCTTATAAGATACTAATGTCTTCGGGGTATTTTGTGACTACCAACAGTCTGCAGTTATCTGTGAACCTGGTCAGCCAGAGGCCTTTGACATTGGCTTTAACTTCTGAGACAGATGTCAAATAGGAGCAGGCCCACCAGAAAGCTTGAGGGACCCCACTGGTGACTGGACTCTTTGAGGAGGTAGTCTCACCAATCCTAACTTCCTGGGGCCTGTCTGTGAACCAGCTGGCTATCCAATGTGTTGTATAGGGGTTTATGCCAAATTATGTAAGATTATTAATGCCCTAGTGGGGTATTGTATCAAATGCCATAGCCAGATCAAGGTAGGCAGTATGCAGTCTTTTACCCTCATCCATTGCCTTGGTGCCCTACGCAAAGAAGTCTACCGAGTTCAGTAAGCATGACCATCTTTTGATAAAGCTAAACTGGGATGGATCCAGTATTTAAAGTTCTCCTATTTCTTTGTTAAGCATTTCCCAGGTAATTCTTTCCATGGATTTATATAGATGACTAGTCAGGCTAATGGGTCTGTAGTTTCCAGGATCTGTTAATGGTCTGCCCTTTAAGAGGTATGACTGTTGCAGTTCTCCATTTTCATGGTACAAAACTTGTTTTAAGACTATAATTTACATAGTAATTTCAGTGGCCTTGATAGGTCATAGTCATATTTTAGACTCTTCAGGAGGAATTCTGGGATGTTTTTGGGGCCCATTGAGGCTGTGTTCTTGGCCTTAGCAAGTGCAGCCAAAACATGCTGTCTGTTTATAGTTGGAGGAGTTATGTTTGAAAGTACTTCTTGGGAGGTGGCTGGGGTGAAGGGGGGGATTTGGAACTGAATCTGTCGGACAGATGATTTGCTATATCGCCTGACTGACTGGACCTGGCACCATTAACCACCAGTTCAGCACACTGCTTTGTGCTGCCTTTGAGGTTTTTGCAGCTGAAGAAGGCATTATGGTTGTTTTTTGCCTAGGAGGCTATTTTGATCTCAAAATTGGCTTTATTGGACTCCATTAGCTGCCTGTTAAAAATGGTTTAAGCACTTGGGCTTTCAAGCCAGTTACTTGGGCTTCAGACCGAAGGTTTGTGGCAAGCACTGTGGGTGGCAGGACAGATTGAGAGCCCAGTGTCCAAGTGTATTAGTTCTGCTTTGTTTATATACTTGTTGTTTGTTTGCTTGTTATTTCCCTGAAAGCTAATTCACTAATACGCAACTTCTCAGCTTCTGTGGATCACTTATTTCCTTGTTTCACTTGAAAGAAAAGTTACTGTTTGTCGTTTTGCATTTAGTTACTTGTATCATTTGCACCATTAAGTTACCTGGCACTTGCTCACTAAAGCAATTATATAAGTCAGCAAAAAAAAATAAAAGCACTACACCCCCTACTCCCCACTGGCCCTTGTTTTTTTCTCACATGATTTCTCCAGCATGTCCGACTGGCAAGACCAGACAGGAGGAGAAGGCAACTACACACACCACGGGATCCAGTGTTCATCTGCCCTGGATGACGACATGTTTGAAGCCACGCTAAGCAAGCAAGGGGACCCTTGCACCTGTCACCCCCTGGATTCCCGGATTGGCTAAGGCTCTTGCCCCCCCCCATGCCTTTTTTTTTTAGGCAAAAATTCAAATTCTAAACCTACCACCCTAGAAAACAAAAAAGGAATGAAATTGAATGCCAATGCTGCCAGAAAAAATGGTCTCATCTCAAAATGCTGCAGGGCCCCAGGCCCTTCTCAGGATGTCTGTCATGTCTGTGTCTGCTGTAAACAAAACCTGCCTGGTCTTCGAGAGAGCCCCGCAGCACTAGGCTCATCATGCCCGCCCCAAAACCCTCCACCAAAACCCGAAGACAAACCACAAACAATCCAGGAAAGGATACCACACCTAAAAGGGGTACTCACTGAAGCAGCTTCGGAAACCAATGAGGTGCAACATCCAATACAATTCTGCTCTACAAATTACAAAATGCGTTGTTGTACCTCAAACTCAGGAAATGACTTCAACTACCGAATATAGACTGGGAACATTACTCAAGCCCTAACTTTCTAGCCCAACGGTTCCTGGAGTTCATAAAAAAATGCCATCTTTCCACAAAGGGCAAAACGTCCAGTCTGGTGGACCCCCAGCCATTAACAAACTTTTTACAATAAGAAAGCTATTACATGATAGAACAAAAACAAAAAAATAAAGTCACCCCCACCCATTATTATATTAAAAAAAATTACTCATAAAATCAAATAAGGCCAATTTTGAGAGAGAAAAATTGCCATCAGACATTGCCAACATACTGGCAGACAGGTTCAGTGCAAACTCTACCCCCCTAAAGGAGAAGGAGAGAGATCCCAGCAGAGTGTAGCCTCCCCGGACATCTCAAAAATGCGAGGTGAAAGCTGTGAGCTGCTCTCTAAAACACAGCATCAATGGGACCGATGGGTGTCCCCTGCTGTGTGCTACACGAAGCTAAATGAGGAATTAAACAATACATAAAGGCAGCTGTTTAATCCTCAGCTTACCACAGGATACGTGGTGCAAAGGAGTGGCGTGCAACTGTGGTCCCACTCCACAAAGGTGGCGCGCACACGGACCCTTGGTATTACCGCCCCATAAACAAAGTCTAGTCTGCAAAGCTAGAGAGAGGATGGAGAGGATCATAATGGAATAATATAACAAAGATATAGGGGACTTGCCCCACCCAGTTTGGCTTTGTCAAGGGAAGATCAAGCATTTCTTTTGCCTTGAATTTCTCTTCGAAAGTCACCAAGGCCCATGAAGAGGGGGAGGCAGTCCAAGGCCTACCTTGACCCTCACAAGAACCCTTGCAACACCCCACTTAACCCAAATATTATTGTCTTAAAACTAGAAACAAAAAACCCCCAGCAAAAGTGGGAAAGGCAGCAACCTTAAGGACAGAACCCAGCAACAGGACAGAACTCACAGGTGTTTAGAGTTGCTGGTCCTCCCACAAGTCGGGTCACAGGTCTCTTTTGGTGTTGGCCCTTATTGTTTGGCACTTACCAGTAGTTTGGCCCACATGGGAGGACTTTATTGAAAAAGTTTGAAACTGACTGCAAATGCAAAAGTGCAACGGACATATGACACATGCATCATAGTGAAAAGGAAACAGATACAAGGGGAAAGAGCCATGGCCTGAAGTTAAACGCCAAAAATGTAAAAGCCCAAAGCCTGAAAACAAAAACCAAAAAACAACAAGTCCCCCTATAGGTGGCAACAAGGTAATCCACCACTACCAACTATAGGTAGGGGTACAGACCAGCACAGAGGTTTTCACAGGGACCTGGTTAACATGGTTGACAGTGTTTTCACCAACCACTCTACATTGCCACATTGATCATGAAGGGATTCACATCCAGATCTAGTGAGGTCATTGTTCCCCTACTCTATCACTCATCTCATATCTCCATTCGATACCTGCTATCTTCCCAATTATCTGCACCCAATGGAGAAACCAATTGGCCCTCACCCAAATGATGCCACCCAAAGGATAAAGGATTCCAAAAATTATAAACATGCTGCCAGATTGAAGGAACTCCAGACATTCGCCTAGTCGCTATGCCAGAGTGACATAGCCATGTCCAACCCGGGCCAAATCCATGCTCCACCTATGAAATAACACCACCAAAACAATCCAACAAAACCACAAAAACCTAGGAACCTGGATAAACTCACCCAAAAAAACAAGATTACCAAAAATACTGAGAACCTTAGCACGGATATAACTATAACTCCGATGAAGAGTGCTCGAAATGTGAATCAGAGCACTGCTGACTCATGGATAGAGATGTGAGGCAGAGCACCTCGCTGATGAAGGATTACTGGACGCAGTAGACCTGTGGATGGGAGACATCATTTTTCATATAAGGGGTATATTTAAGGCACATTTTTTATGTGAACACACACAACTAATGGAGGCACAACATATGCTGCCTGTTAATTTTTGATGGGAAAGTTCTTAACTTTAAGGGATTTACATTTCCTGATTTTAACCAAGATATTTTTTTCTTTTATTGAATAACCTGTTAAATCTGGGAGGGTGGTTTGTTTTTGGAGTTACTTTTGGCCTTACTTCTGGTAGGTACAGCATCCTGTATGCAGACACTAATTTAGGTGTGCAGAGTTTCTGTAAACAATTCTGCATAGGCTGCTTCATTCTCTGGGGTTGGAGGGGCATTACATTTTCACAAAGTATCGCTTAATAAAAGGTAGTTTGCCTTAGAATAGTTCCTAACTGTTCCTGGGGTTACCAAGTTGTTTTGATTTTGAAGGAGACCGCTTCATGGTCAAACTGTACTAGGGAGGACATTACATTGGGGGTGGTGCAGTGTTCTTCCATATTTGTGAGTACGAGGGCCAGTATGTTGGAACCTCCTAGTGAGCGTATGCACTAACTGGTTAAGAGTGTTGTATTTACGAAGTTCAGGAATCTCTGTGCCTGCAGATTTGGGGCTGTGTAGGATTGCCAGTCTATAGAAGAGTAATTAAAGTTCCCCATGAGTAAGGTGCTAGTTTGGATGGTGAGTGTCTTCAGTAGGTTTAAGTTTGTGCTATGAGTTTGGTGGGACATAGAGGGTGACCTATAGCTTGCTAGGATATAGAATGGGATTTTATCTATTGTGCCATGCATGTGAGGAAACTCTAGTGCATTATCCTGTTTAACCAACCTAGAGATATGCTTGTTATTGATGTTTATTGAGACTTCTCCACCTTTATTCCCTGTTTGTGCAGCTACGGGTCTTAAAATGTGGAAGGCACTGAAACATTGCACTCCCTGCAGCTTTAAACCATGTCTCAGTAACTGTATAGATGTCTGTAGTCTCCAGGTTGAGGAGGACTTGTAGAGCGTTTAGTTTTTTGTTTAGGCCCCTGGCATTGAGTAGTAACACCCTGAGGTTCAGTGGAGTTGATTTTGCTATGTCTTTAGGTTTGTCGATTTGGCATTGCCTAAAAAAGGCTGTATGGGAAGGATAACATTTTAGTCAAGCACACAAAATAGTCTAGCACCAGGGAGATATGTAGAATATAAAATTTTTTAATGTGGCAAAACAGACAGCAAACCAGTTTCAGCAAAAAAGTAAAGCCTTCTTCAGTGCATTAACGGACATTAATTAACTTCACATTTAAATAGTGCAATATTAGACCAGAGGTGAAGCTGATTGGTACATACCAACATTAGCTCATTTCATTAAGGCCAGGCTTGGACAAAGCACCCAGCCTGACAATCCAGCTGGATTCCTTATTATTTAAAATAGAATGCCATCCTGTTTTATTAGATTTATTTCCTTGGATTTTGTCAATGATTGTAAATCGAAATTTAGCATACAATGGGTCATTGTGTGTTTGTAAAGAGCATTGGGTATTCTTTTATTTCTTATATCACTAAGATGTTCACTAATCCTGTGTTTTAGTGGCCGAGATGTTTGCCCTACATAAAAAGCAGAGCAAAAACAGGTGGCCAAATAAATGACCCAGTCACTGCTGCATTTGCCTAATTTGAAAAATATGTGGGGTATTGCTGCTGGTAAATTCTTTTGTTTTACAAACATGTATACAAGCACTGCAATGGCCACAAGAATAGCTACCAACTAACTTGTGCCTAATAATAATTTAAATATTTAAATAACTAACTCTTTACAAGTATGCAATTAGTTCAAGAGCTAGCTTTTATCTCTGCATAGTGATTTTATGTGCTGAAAACAAAAACATGTTATAAAGACCTCCGTGGGCCCTTATTATTTCCAACAATAAATGCCAAAGGTTAAATCCTAGTATGCATGCCCCTTGACTTGTATTTAATAAGAGAGTGTAAACATATAGCTCCGTATTGCTAGATGTCGAAAAAAATAATCTCAAAATAAAAGCGCCAACCCAAGCTAAAATGGCTACAGTTTGAATAACCAATTGGTAAGCAGGCTTAATAAGCCTGAATATATCTGTTGTGAAGATAAAGACCTATATTTAAAATATGTATACTTGTTGTTTGTAAGTAACAAAACCCAAGATCCAAAAACAAATGTTGTCACCAATATACTTGTATACTGAATCTCCTGAGGGATCTAAAACCTTAAGTACGTCATAAACAAGTAATAGGGTAGATACAACATTCTGTCATAACATATTAATTCAACAATGCAAGAAAACTGTTTTACATATGTACAAAACATATTAGTCCCATCAATCAGTATTTCTTCCGATTTGAAAATGTCCCTTCAAAATGGTGTAGTAAGTGGAAACAAAAATCCACTCCAGTCACTAATGCGCCTGAACTCCAAATAATGTTCTAAACACTGTTGTAATACCTAATAGCCAAGTAGAACGACTGTACAGTCACCACAATGATTGTAAATCTGTATTGGCCACAATTCAATATTTAAGCCGTAATATCTTGTAAGCCCCTGAAGAGGTCGTACAATCAGCTTTCATTTAAATCATTATAAACATTCTACCCCTACTACCACAAAAGTCATTTTATCTGGGGATAAGTTAGTTGGTAGCTATTCTTGTAGCCATTGCAGTGCTTGTATACATGTTTGTAAAACAAAGAAATTTACTAGCAGCAATACCCCACATATTTTTCAAATTAGATGTTTTGGAAACTGCAGCAGTGACAGGGTCATTTATTTGGCCACCTTTTTTTACTCTGCTTTTTATGTAGGGCAAACATCTCATCCACTAAAACACAGGATTATTGAACATTGTCTCTCCTCATATAGTCTAGGGAGGTACGTCTCCAGTCATTTAGACCTACATGGACTATGATGGAGTTAAGATGGTAGCTGTGGTGCAGTGACTTGATGGCGTGCATAATTTGGCAGACCTTGGCTCTAGATAGGCAACTAACCATTATCTTCTACTTGTTCAACCTGGTTAGAGGGGCATCATTATGTCTTGCAGTGGAATCCCCTCTGACTGGAGTCGTGAAACGTGTGTTTGCTTGCCCTAATGAAGTTGTAGTTGGGGCTCCACTGATTATGGCTGTGTATATGGTGTTGATTTTTTATAGGTTCATAGGTTCATACTAGGCTATCTGCCCTAGGGCATTTATAAGCTTAGCCAGAGGGTGTTTGGCTTTCGCCACCCATTTTAAATTAATTTTGCTATGCCCTTTTTCGAGGTTAGTATACTGTGCCTCTGTCTAACAGTGACACAGAAGTGATACCCAGGGTAAACCTACGATCCTCCATCCACTCATCAAGATTCCTCTTGAAGAGAGTCAATGAGGGACTCTGCCTAACCTGGGCTGGGATTTTATTCCAGAGTGAAGGGAGCCTCTGGGTTATGAATCTGTCCCTCCAGCATGTCCTATTTATTTCAGTGCTGAGGTTCAAGTCTCTCGAGCGCGTAGCTCGATGGGATTTGGATTTTCTGAGGTGCAGCATGTCCATTAATTCTGGGTTGGACATGGCTTTATACGTCAGGCACAGATCGCCTTTGAGCAGGCGGTATGCCACTGAGTAGAGCTGGGGTTTCTTTAACCGGGCAGCATATGGCATCTGTTTGAGCCCTTTGATCCTCTTGGTGAGGTACTTTTAGAGTCTTTCCAGTTGCTGCAGGTGTCTGGTAAGGTACATCCCAAAAGGGGCATTGTACTCAATTATGGGCCTGATGAGGGATGAGTAAAGAGGCAAGATGACCTCCCGTGATCTAGATGTGAATCCCTTCATGATTAGGTGGGCTATATAAAATGTTTTTCTAACCACTTTGGCCACGTGTTTGTCAAATGAGAGATTGCTATCAACTTGGGTCCCCAGGTTCCTAATTACTTCTTCCATACTTAATGGATTACCACATATGTGGTAATTTGTGGGCACTTTGTTTTTGCCAAAGGGGATAACTATACACTTTCTGGCATTTAGCTTGAGGCCATGGCTCTGGCACCAGTTGTCTGTTTCTATGAGGCCCTTTTTGAGGATGCTTGTGTCGGCTGGAGAGTCTATTATAGCGCCCAGTTTGCAGTCATCTGCGAACTTGGTCAGACACAGTCCTTCCGTGTTGGTCTGTACCTCCGAGAAATATATACCGAACAGGAGAGGTCCCAGGACTGAGCCTTGTGGGATGCCACTTGTAACTGGTTTGGAGTCTGACATGGCTGCAGCAATTCTAACCATGTGGGTTCTGTCCTTGAGCCAGTTTGCAACCCATCTAGTGACATAGGGGTTTATATTTAAGCTGGTGAGCTTATCTATAATGCCTGAGTGGGGTATTGTATCGAAGGCTTTTGCGAGGTCCAGGTAGGCTGTGTGGATCACCTTCCCCTCGTCAATGGCCTTGGTGACTGTTTCAAAGAAATCGACCAGGTTTAAGAGGCAGAATCTGCCCTTAACAAAGCCGAACTGGGTAGGATCCAGTGTCTGTAGGTCCCCAATATCTTTTTTTATGAGGTCCATGATGATCCTTTCCATAGCTTTGCAGACCAAGCTAGTCAGGCTTATGGGGTGATAGTTTCCAGGATCCGTTGAGGTACCACCTTTGTGGAGAGGGACCACTGTTGCTGTACGGCACTCTTTGGGTACATATCCTGTGGTAAGGCTGAGATTGAACAGTAGTTTTATGTTTGGGTTTAGCTCTTCTTGGAGTTCATGTAGGACGCAGCCCGGGACACCATCTGGTCCCATTGATGCTGTGTTTTTTGCTTTGGAGAGGGCGGCTCTTACATGAGCATCTGAGATGTCAGGGGGGCAGCACTCTGCTGGGATAGATATTTGCCCTTTTGGTGGGGGGGGGGAGAAGTTTGTGCTGAACCTGTCAGCTAGGATGTTGGCAATGTCTGTGGGTTTGGTGTATTTTTTTGTCATTTTGGACTAATTCTGAGCATATCTGGGAATTCCCACCCAGGTTCCTAACATAACTAAAGAAAACCTTGTGATTATCCTTATTGTCCTGTGCAATTTTTCGCTCAAAGCTGGCCTTAGACGATTTTATGAGTGTCCGAAGTTTTTTGCTAACACTGATCAGAGATGCCTTCCCTTTTTGGGATTTTGCTCTATCATGTAGTAGCTTCCTCCTTCTATTGTATAGTTTGTTTATGGCTGGGGTCCACCAGACAGGACGTCTGCCTTTGGAGGATTGGGTCTTGGTTTTATTTGGGATTGCATGATCCATGCATTCCTGAAGGTGTTCATAGAATGCGTTTATAAAGGATTCCACGGTCTGGGCCGTATTTTCCACAGGCTCGGGGCCTTTGAAGGATTCCACCTCGGTTTTGAGGAGTGTGAAATTTGCTTTAGAGAAGTTTTTCACTGTGGTTTTCTGGGCAGGGGGGTGGGGTCGGGATGTGAATATCCAGTGAGATTAGTTTATGGTCTGATCTTACCAGTGAGGGATACACTTCCGGTCTGGAGCATAGAGTCCCCATGTTGGTGCTGATCAGGTCCAGTATGTTTTCCCCTCTTGTGGGAGTGGTAACAAGTTGTTCCATAGCATTTGAGTTTATAAATTCTAGGAACCTTTGAGCTAGGGTGTTGGAGCTAGAGTAATGCTCCCAGTCTATGTTTGGGTAGTTTCTGTCGCCCAATATAATGGTGTTTTGGAGAAACCTTCATATTTTCCAGTGTTGTCAGGAAGGCTGAGTGGGGTTCCTGGGTTTGGGAGGATGGTCTGTAGCAGGCTATAAACTGGAAGGCAGTTTTACCCACTGTTAGTTGCACATGGATAGTCTCTGATGCTTCGTGCTGTGCCACCAACCTGGAGGTGTGGGTATCTTTGACGAATATTGATACTCCCCCTCCTTTTGTGGTTCGGTCCAAGTTTTGGGGCAGAAAAGCATGTTATGAGGTATAACCTGGTATTGCTGGGGTGCTCTCGGGAGCCTTGAACCAGGTTTCTGTTACTGCACATATATCGATGTTCTCCATGCCAAGGAGAGTTTCGAGTGCATGCATCTTGAGGTTTAGACTTCTGGCGTTGAGTAGCATTACTCTTAGTTTGTTATCCCTTGTGATACCTATGGAGGTGGGTTTGTCTTTTGAGCCTTGCCTAAAAAAGGCACTATGGGGGTAGCAAGAGCCTTTGTCAATATCCGAAAGCCCAGGGGTGACAGGTGCAAGCCGTCCCTAGCGAATCATCGTTTTGAGTGCTTTTGGGTTTGTTGTGGATAGTCTTTGCTGATGGGTGTTCTAAGAGGTCTTTTTTATATAAGAGGATTTAAATGTCTCAACGTGTTGTGTGCTATTTGTAGGGAGTTCTGTGTGCATGGTTTTTACAACCTGGTGTGTGCTTCTGTATGAGAGTTTAGTCTCCAGTGACATTGTGTATGTGCACCTCTTGCATACTGTATCTGTTACTTTAAGGGTTAAGTGGTTGCCAGTCAACATAAGACAATTGCTACGTTGTTTTAAGATACCCATATCCACCAGACTGCTGAAGAAATATTAGGAAATTGCATAGCCATGTGGACCGGTCCCAGCAGGCTGCCCTAAGCTTGTCAGTGTGTAGGGTATTTGCTTTATGGTTACTTTATGGGCATTTTTAAAAGGAAACTTTGCTTCTTGATGTTTGTATCTGTACAGGGCATTGACACAGTGAGCAGCTCTGTGCAAATGAGCTGAACTTATACCAGCACTGAAAATACAGAAAACTGACTACTGAGCCATCTAGCCAAAAAAAAAAGTCTACACTTAGAGCCCTTTTGTGTTCTTCCCAAATCAGATAGACCAGGCAAACCACTACTGCCACTAGATGAATAATCCTAGTCCTCCTGATGTAAAAACACGATAAAAGAGTGACTGAAGTGCAATGCTACCACAAACAAACTTAAACTTAAGATTAAGCACAAGGAGAGGCAGTAAGTAATTCAAAGTATCAATAGCAGTGTACTTTACACGGGTCTATATGATGCTATCGAATGGACTAAATAGCGAATGCTATTTAGTCGATCCGATACTGTCGAAATGGCAAAATAGCGAAGTCACAGAACATTGAATTTTTTCCCAGGGAAAAATATTTGGTGGGCCGTCTTTGGGACTTTGCCATTTCCTCCACTATGGTGCGATCTCGGAGTTGGTATATTTAAGTAGGGTGGGTGTGGGGGGCACATTTGTGTTTGTTTTTTATTTATTTATTTTTTTACGGAGCAGCAAATTTTTTTCCCTTTGAAAGAATTCGCTGTTCCGTTCAATATTTTGTTGTTTCGATATTATCGGTACAATGAAATAGTGTTAGCTATTTACATCGTACGATAATATGATATAGACCCCTTTACACAGCTTATAACAGTGTGATTATTCACTAAAATTACTTTCCTTTGTGGAAATGAGCCAAGAGTCACTTAACTGTGCAGAATTTATGCAGGCAGTAATACAAGGTAAGGTGAATAATAAGCCCTTGTGCCAATAAAACGACTACAGAAAGGAATGTCTAGTGTGTTTCTCCAAGATGTGCAGACCAGGCTACTACCCACTACCACTATAGAAAATCGTTGGTCCTCTTGATGTGAAAATACAAAGAAGATCTTGCTGGAGCGTAAAAATACACTACTTTATCCAACAACTAGCTAGATAACGAATTTAGAGCAAGTAAGTCAGTAGAATGGATAATGAGAGGCAAAATGCACTTTTTTCAATATAAGCACAAGAAAAGACAAATAATTCAACATAGCAGCAGCAGTGTAGAAAGGGAGGAGCTTGCAAAGCTTAATTTACATTAAGGGAGTGCAGGTTAAAAACCCCAAGTTAAAGCAGAGGCAAAGAATGGGAGAAAGGGTAGAAAAATCACTAGCTGGGAGTCCCCAACAGTGGTTGTAGTTTTTACAGGCCTTGGGTCTTGTCCGAAAGACAAGGCCACAGATATATTCTCTGTATGTAAGTATCACACATGAAACAAACTAATAATAAAAACAAAACTTGAAATCCGCAGCCTGGGTAATTAAAGAAGCTAACTGCCACATAGAACAAAAACACCAGGCTGTTATGTTATCTTTATTTGTATTCTTCCTCAGGCTTTTGATGGCTTATCTGCTCCGTGTGTCTGTTTCCTTTAATTACTCTCCTTAATCTTTTACTTTACATTTTCCTGTTATTTAACTGTATACATAAATATTTACAAATCCCCCATCCCCTATCCCAAAGCATGTGTCGTGCAAATCCGTTTTTTCTCCTCTTTAGTCTTAGTCCTTTTCTATCCTTTTCAAATCTCTCCTTTTTACTTTTTGTAAAAAGAAAGCACTTCCTTGCAGATATTTTAAACTTATGACCTTTGGATAACTGTTTCGGTATTCATTTTTTCCCCATTCGTCTGGATGAATATTCTCTTGAATTTCTCTTTTCCATTTCCTCCTTTACCCTTCATTCCACTTATCTGCTTTTACTTCTAACCTAGCTATCTTTTCACTTTTCATACTAATCCTGTAGTGGGCCTCCCTTCCATTCTTCTTGTCTTGACTGCATGCGTTCTGGTATTTTTTCCCTTATCATATTTTTCTTCTATGTTTCTCACTCCCTGATATACCAATTCCAGGCTTAGTTGTAGCTGGTATGCTTATCTTTTCTTGGCACGTATTTTTACTTTTTTTGTCTATTGACACTTGTTGCCATTATCTTGTTCCTCCTGCATGTTCTTTTATCTCCATGTGACCACTTGCTCTTCTTTTCCCCTTTATATGGGTGTGATTTTTTTTCCTTTCTCTTCTGCCCACTACCCTCCATCACTGCATCAAGTTTTTCTGTGTTTCTGTACTTACTGCACGATATCTCCAGACATGTTTCAATTCTGTATTTCTTTTTTTCCATTTACTTTCCTTGTTCCATATAATTTCTTTTTATATTGTTTTATAATCTGTATTCAGTAGTCTTAATACGTTTGCTGTCATACAAGCTGTCAAGTTGTCTTTTAAATCTACCACCGCCAGTCCTCTTATGTCTCTTGGCCTAATGACTGTTTCCCAGTTCACTCTTGGTTTCCCATATAAATTCCCAAGTTGCTGCTTAATATTTTTCAATATTTCTTGCATTGGTAATCTCCAGAATGCCTATCACGCAAATCATCTATATTATTTGCACTTTCTGATAATTTTTAAGGCTTTTCATTTCTGAAATTTCTCCCTCACATTTCTATGTATGCTATGAAATGTTGACTTTCTTGTTCTCTGTGTTGTTCTATACAGCTAAATCCGCAAACACTTTATTTCCTCTTTCCATATTACATTTCCCTTCCTCTCATTCTCCTCTTCGTCTTGTTCCTCTATTTTTAAGGCATGTGGGGTTTTTTTATATCCTGTTCTTGTGCCAAATTTCTCCTTTATTTCCCTTAATTTTGCTGTCTTTCTCCTGTTGTGTTACAGTTAACAATACATACATCATCTGTGTATAATGTTATAGTTGTCTTTCCCTTCCCAATCATATCCTTTCATATCCACCTCCCTTATTCTTTGTTCTGTGGGCTCCGAATACAGTGCAAACAGTAGTGGTAAGAGTGGACACCCTTGCTTAGTGCCTCTGCTTATCTTGATCACATTTGAATGTTTCGCTCTAATATTCACTTTTGTCCCATTATAAGAAATTTTTAACACTTGTATCCACTGCTTAGGGAAGCTCCACTTTTCTGTTTTCTACAAGTACTACCATTCCACTCTGTCAAAGTTTTTTTTCTGCTTCTAAATCTTTCTTTTTCTCTTGCACATCTTGCATTATTAATAGAATTTGGATTAAATTATCTGCCTATCCTTATACTTCCCACAAACCCTGTTTGATCTCCTTGGATGATTCTTGATAATATTTTACCTAGTCTCTCCGCTAATGTTTGCATAAAGCATTTATAATCATGGTTACATAGAGAGATCAGTTTGTATGAGGAAGGTTCAATTGGGTTCTTCCCCTTTTTTATGGATAACCACAACTATCACACCTCCCCGTGTTTGGTATAGGGTCCCTCCCATCTCCTTCTCTGTCTTCAAATCATACATAATCAAAATTATTAGAGAGCTATCAAAACTGTAACATGGCAATATAACTTTAGGCCCCTTGTTTCTTACTTACTTACTTTCTTTCTATATGTCATTGGGCACTATTGCTATGATTTGGGGACACTCAAGATTTGTAGACATTATCTAAATTGATGCATCGTTATTTCTGCCCATTCCTTCTCATGGTCAGCGTGTGTGTAATATATACGTTTCCAATCTCATCAACGCCTATTATTTTCTTTCTCCGCAGCTGCCTAATATGCTGTCCAACCCATTCAGTAGTATCTGGAATTTCTATACTATGCCACCTACTTTGCAATTCTGTACCCTTATCTTTATATATATTTTTTTAATGATCCTTTTCTGAGACTCTGTGCAAAATAATTAAACCATAGCTTCTATCAAGCAAGGCGTTTCTTGTATTTGGAGACCTTCCTTTTAACATGCTGACAGTGTCTATAACCTTTTGGTATCCTTATCTGTCACTTTCAATATTTCTTTCCCTCTTATTTCTGAAAACTGCCCTTTTTCATCTCCTTCATTTCTGTGCAACTACTGTTGCCTTTCTTTTTCAGCCAGGATCTTTGTATATGCACATTGCATACCAAACTGTTTTTCTTAATCTCACTTAGAGGTCTTACCACACCATAACTTTGTGCGATTGTCATAGTTGATTGCTCCAGGAAATCCTTCATAGCCTAGTACCAACCTATGAACCTATCAGCCATAGGGCCTATGCAAGCTTAGCCAAACAATTCCCTGGATATTTCTTCCCACAATATTTACTTCCCTGGAACTCTGTCTAGCACTGACATGATCCTCGGGGTGAATTTCCTATCTCCCATCCAATCGTCAAGGTTCCTTTTGAAGAGGGCCAAGGAGGCGCTGTGCTTGACATGTATGGGGAGTCTCTGGGTCAGGAACCTATCCCTCCAGCATATTTTGTTCATTGTGATGACAAGGTTTAGATCCCTGGAGCGTGTGGCTCTGAGGGATTAGGATTTCTTTAAGTGGAGCATGTCCAACAGCTCAGGGTTTGAAATGGCCTTGTATGTTAAGCAGAGATCGCCTCTGAGTAGACGATATGCCACAGAGTATAGCCGAATTTATTTTTAGATGGTCAGCATAGGGCATCTGCTTTAGGCCTGTGATTCTTTTAGTGAGGTATTTCTGTGGCCTTTCCAGCTGTTGCAGATGTCTTGAGCGGTACATACTTAATGGGGCATTGTACTCTATAATGGGTTTAATGAGGGATGAGTACAGTGGGACAATGACCCCCTTTTTTCTGGATGAAAAGCCCTTGGTGATGTGGTGTGCCACACAGAAGGATTTCCTGACTGTTGTGGTGATGTGGTTATCAAAGGTGAGACCACTGTCCACCTGTGTCCCTAAGTCTCTCATCACACTTTTGGTGTTTAGTGTACTGCCACTTATGTGGTAATTCATGGGTACATGTTTTTTCCCAAAGGGGATAACTATACATTTCTTGGCATTAAGCTTGAGCTTATGGCTCTGGCACCAAGCATCTGTTTCTGTAAGGCCCTTTTGTAGAATATCCACATCATTTGGGGATTCAGTAAGGGCTCCCAGTTTGCAGTCATCTGCGAACTTTGTTATCCCGAGTCCCTTAGTGATGGCCTGTACTTCAGAGAAGTAGATGCCAAACAAGAGTGGTCCCAGGACTGAACCTTGAGGTACTCCACTTGTCACTTGTCTGGAGCTGGATTTGGAGTTGGCTACTTTTACAGTATGGGTTCTGTCAGTAAGCCAGTTGGCAACCCATCGAGTGATGTAGGGATTTATGCCCAGCTTAGTAAGTTTATCTATGATTCCAGAGTGGGGGATGGTGTTTAAGGCCTTGGCAAGGTCCAGATAGGCTGTGTGAACCGCCTTACCTTCGTCCACAGCTCTGGAGACTGAGTCAAAGAAGTCAATCAGGTTCAGGAGACCAGATCGGCCCTTCACGAACCCAAACTGGGTGGGGTCCAGTGTTTGAAGGTTGCCAATGTCTTTGTTTATAAGTTCCATGATAATGTTTTCCATGCCCTTGCAGATCAGGCTCATCAGACTGAAGGGACGGTAGTTCCCGGGATCCAAGGTGGACCCCCCCTTGTGGAGTGGGATAACTGTAGCTCTGTGCCACTCAGTGGGCACGAAGCCTGAGGTGAGGTTATGATTAAACATGACACTTAGGTGAGGTGCCAGTTCATTTTGTAGTTCATGTAGTACACAGCCCGGGATGTCATCTGGTCCCATGGATGCTGTATTCTTGGCTTTGGAGAGTGCGGTTTCTACCTGTGTGGCTTTGATTACCAGAATTTGGCAATCTTTTGGTATTGAAATGGGCCCTTTAGGGGGTGAGAGGGGGGTGAAGATGGCACTAAATTGATCTGCCCGGATATTGGCAATATCCTTGGGATCAGTATATTTAATGCCATTCTGTTGTAGTTCAGAGCAGATCTGAGCATTGCCATTTAGATTCTTGACATAACTATAGAATGCCTTGTGGTTGTCTTTGGAATCTTTGGCAATTTTATTTTCGTAACTAGCTTTGGAGGATTTTATGAAGGATCTTAGCTTCTTACTGAGGCTGGCAAGGGAGTTTTTTTGCATCCTGGGATTTTCCTTTTTTCTGCAACAGTTTCTTCCTTCTGTTGTATAGTTTGTTTATGGCAGGGGACCACCAGATTGGCTTCCTTTTTTTGGAGGAGAGCATCTTGATTCTATTTGGGATGGCATGATTTATGCACGAGTGGATGTGTCGTACAGTGCTTTAGTGTAGGATTCAGCAGTCGAACTTTCAGCTCCCGTCTGCATGGGTGCCATGATGTTTGCCACTTCTGACGTAAGTAGCATGACTTTGGCTTTGGAGAATTTTTTTTTTTTTTTTACAGAGGTTTCCTTACTGGGGGGTAAGGGTGGGGTGTGGATGTCAAGGGTGATTTGCTTATGGTCAGACCTGACCAATGAGGGGGTGACCACTGGTGTGATGCATCTTTCTCCCATGTTGGTAATGACCAGGTCTAGGATATTGGAGCCCCTTTTCTGGCAATGAGTTAGTTGTTCCAGGGTGTTGGAATTTATGAATTCCAAGAACCACTGGGAAAAGGTGTTGGTACATGAGTAGTTTTCACAGTTAATGGCAGGGTAGTTGAAATCACCCAGTATTAGGGTGTTTGGTTGTATCTTAATATTTTCCAGTATGTTTAGAAAGGTGTAGTGAGAATCTTGGGGCATGGTTGGGGATCTGTAGCAAGCTACAGTTTGGATTGCAGTCTTACCTATTGTTAGTTGCACCTGAAGAATTTTAGATGCATTGTGTTGGGCAACTATCCTGGAGGTGTGAATATGGACACTCCTTATTTATTGCTCCCTTAGCCTTTTCATCCTTGATCTTTTTTTTTTTTTAAACACCTTTATTGAATTATAACTTGTGACGTGGGTAAATTTTACATTTATACAAAAGTAATCTAAACTGAATAATTAACATTAATAAGCATTATACTTCACATATATTGATATTTATTATACAACTTAAGTAACATTACATAAATTATTCAATCCCTGCCCCCTTTTTAAACAAGAAACATCTTTATTAAACCATCACTTATGACATAAGCAATTGTACACCTGTATAAATGAAAACAAACCACATTGACACAATCCTAGTTGCAAGCATTTTACATCACAAACCGTACTGACGCACTCCCATTTGCAAACATACACCCCTTATAATCCACCCTATCTTCTCACTCAAACATTACATAGCTTATTTAAGTCCTGCCTTCTATTAAACCTCTTTCCTCCTTTGTATGTATTGTTCCCACAATTCCGTCTTTTCCTATGTAGTTTGCTCCTACCCTTTTCTAAAAATCTCAGTTCCAGTTATTTTATCACAGTTTATTATAATCACTACTTCTAATATAGCGGATTTCGATTTTCTAGTAATTGCTATTTTGGCAGCCACCATAATTAGACACATCAAGGCCTTACTATGTCTAGGCAATTCAGATTCAGATCATAGCTCAGAAAAAATCATCTCCTTCATCACACCAATCTGCCCACCCAGCATCTTTGACAGTGCATCCCTCTGGGAATACTTAAAGTCCACCAACTCACCGCACTCCCACAGAATATGCTCCAAAGCATTTCTTTCTTCCCTGCCACACCTCCAACATTTGCTATCTACCTGAGGAAAAATTCTCTGGAGTGTAGTTTGGGTATACAAATATTTATGTAAACATTTATAAGCAAAAATCCTAAATCTTCTAGATTTTGTTGCATATTTGGGAGACATACATATGTCCTGCCATTGTTTCTTTGTGAATTGCTTATCCAGTTTCTCTTCCCAATCCTTTCTAATCTCCTCTGATAGATTCTTGTAGTTATCATGCAGTGTTTTATATACTGTACTAATTATTCCTATTTTAATGACAGGTTCTGTTCTAGATTCTACTAAAAACTCTACCAGTGCTGGTCTTTCATTTAGGATCCCCTATTTCTTTCTCTTTGCCTGTACTCTGATATCAATCCTCGATAGGGAAGGCAATCTCTAACCTACAGTCCAAATAAATGGTTGGCCTATTCCCATTCTATTACCTTTCCCTCTCTAGTTATTTGCTCCCAATACCTTGGTTCCTTTGCCAGCTTTCTCCAATAAATTCCAGCCCCTCTTGCCTATTATCTGTATTCCTAATTGCAGGCATGTCTATCGGCAGAATCTCCTCTGTCCATTCCCATGTTGGCTTAGTTCTTGGAATACTTTCTGCTACTGTATAGATATAATATTCTGTGTGATTATTGTTATTCTCCTTAAAGGCCTGCATCCAAAGTCCCAATCTCTCCTTTTTTTCTTGAGCTTCCCCTCTGTTTTAACATCATCCTTTTCCACTTTGATTTATAGTTGTCTACTTGTGCTATGTGTAGGAGCCTCAACTGTGTAGCTCTGAAATGCCCCTTCAAATTAGGTAATCCCAATCCACCTTGTTCTGCTGGAAGAATCATCTTATTCCACTTTGCTATTGCCGTCTTCCCCTCCCAGATAAAATTCTTCAGCTTTTTATTAATTGCTATCTGCAACTTTTCCTCTGGTTAATAAAAGTATGCCTGACCCGTGTATAAGACTAAAGGGATTAAAAACACTTTGACTGTTTTGTATCTTGCTATCCATATTTGTATAACAAAGCTCCAGTTTTCTCAGGTTTTGTATTATCTTTTGCTTGATCTCTTCCCACATACCCTTGCCTCACCAGAATCATTTTAATCCATACTGGTAAATACTTCATTTTATCATGTCTCCATAAATATGGATATTGCTGAACCAGTTTGTTTGTGGGTACATAATTTACCGCTGTTGCCTTTGTTTTACCTTCATTAATTTTGTATCCTGAAAAAATATGAAACTGTCTCAAAATGTAGCACAACACTGTAATGTCTCTTTCTGGATTTGTCAGGTATAAAATAATATCATCTGCAAATAGAGACAGCCTTTTTTGACTACCATACCTATTATTTCCTTGAATTTCCGAGTCCCTTATTTTCTTTGCCAGCGGTTCTAAATATAATGCAAATGACAAAAGGGAAGAGGACACCCCTGCCTGGTTCCTCTGCTGAAGCAGAAGTTATCAGAGACAGCCCCACCCACTTTGTTTCACCTCTGATCCCTCTTATATCATCCTAATCAACCTTATAATTTTTTTCAGGAAATGCAAATGCTTCATTGCCCTGCTCATAAAATTCCAGCTTACTTTGTCAAATGCTTTCTCTGCTTGAAGACCCGCCAACAACAATGGTATTTTCTTACATTCTGCTTCCGTCTATATTATCCGTGTTCTGTTAATGTTCTCAAATGTTTGCCTCCCTTCCACAAAGCCACAGCGTTCCATATATATCAGTTTTTACATTACTTTTGTCATTCTTTTAGCCATTATAGACATGAGCACTTTATACTTGTGGTTTAGTATTGAAATGGGCCTGTATGAAACTGGATCTGATGGATCTTTACCCTCTTTAGGTATTACAGCTACCACTGCTTTCTTCCAGGATGTTGGTATTTCTCTTCCTCATAAAATATTGTTGAACAAAACCTCCCAGAATTTCTGTCCTAGCTTCCAAACTTCCACAGGAATACCTTCTGTTCATGGGGAAATTTCTTGTAATTGGTTATATGTCACAATTTTTATCTCACCTCATCCTATCCCAGCCATTAGTAGTTGAGCCTCATCTACCGCTAACCTTGGCATATTTAATTCTTCCAGTTCATCCTCGATCTTCTTGAGTTGTATTTGTAAGTATTCCTCAACAAATTTACTATTATTTTTAAAATCCATTAAATTCAATGTGATATGTTTACTGTAGCTGTCTGAATATATTTTTCTTGTTACTTACCTCCAGTATTACTCTTTTTTTTTTTTTTTTTTTTTTTTTTATGTCAAGGACATACTAAGAAGGAAATCACTTTCTGTACTAACATTTAATATTAAGTGAGACCTATTCACTTATTTCAGGAGAAATTATAACATAATCAGTACTGATGCAACTCTAGTGGCTACAAAGTGTAGCTACAGATGTACTCAGGGATATTTGCACTGTTTTTGTTGTTGTTTAGTCAACTCTTTGTGTCCTCAAGGACTTTAGAATGCCAAGCCTGTCTGTCAAAAACTGCTTCTTTAAATTCTTGCAAATTCATATTACTTACTTCAGTAATTTTGCCCATGCAACTTAACCTGTGCCGCTCCCCTCTTCTTTTGACTTTCCCAGCATCAGTGTCTTCTCTTGTGAATCTTGTCTTTTCATTATGTTCTCATAGTATTTGTTTTAGCTTTACTGTCAGACCTTTTAGAGGACAGTCGGGATTTATTTCCTTATAGGTTCATAAGTTATTACTAGGCAAATGACCGCTAGGGCTCTTAAAAGCCTAGCCACTCACCCTAAACCATTTGGGTCCCAAGTATCATGGGCTTCTGTTTGATGGGATGGCACGTTAGTAGGAAGGTAACTTGGGGATTTGTAGGGTTTTTTGATAGGATTGTTACGATAATACTTATTAGCAGCTTGTATACATAAGGAACATGGGGTACAGACTGGGGGTAAATTTAAGTTTTGGCAACCAGTTGTATACCTTACAAACAAAATATACAGTGCCATTTCACTGTGAATGCCAGGGCCTTTCATTCCATATCAGAAATCAGCCTCTTAAGACATCTGAAATAGTACAGTTTAAGTGGTACTTTTTTACTAGTTTGCCAGCCACTTGCAGAATACATTCTTTAGATCCTTCGTGGTACTTTTGGGATATGCTAATTTACTTTCTCACCCAATAGTGCATATAATTTTCCAAGGATTACTTTTGGTTCCACTCCTGAATTTTAGGAGGGGCAGAATAAAAACCTGGAACTGGAGTGATGCTTCATTCACACACACACACACACACTTTAAGCATTGGTTAGTTTAACCTTCTTGCAGTTCAAAATCATAATTTTTCTAGCACATAGATTTAATTGTAATCTAGCTCTCACCGCCATATGTTACTACTGGGAAAAGTATAGTTTTGACTCTACAGGCCTTTTTGATAATATGATGTCTTAACTCTTTAGCTTATCCAGATTTGCTATTGCTTTCCTTCAACAAAGCAAGCATCTTTTAATTTCATGGCTGTCATCACCATCTACACAGATCTGAGTCAATGAAATTAAAATCTGTTGTTGCCTGCACTTTCCCCATTTATTTGCAAATAACTGATGGGGCTAGATGGTATAATTTTATTTTTTAATACTACTTGATAAGGCTAGATGACATAATTTTATTTTTTTTATGTTGAGTAACAAACTAGCTTTTGCACTTTCTTCTTTCACTTTTATCAACAAGCTCTTTAACTCTTCAGTGTCAGTCATTAGATTGCTATTTTCTGCACATCTTAGATTGTTAATATTCTCTAGTAGTTTTGACTGAATACATAATCTGAGTCATTTAACTGAACATTTTGCTTGATATAATTGGCATGTACATTTTAATACATAGGGTAACAGTATACAGCCATGTCTTAATCCTTTCCCAAAATAGAATCAGTCATTTGTTGCTTGTTCATATTTAATGTTTACTTCTTGTTTAGCATTCAAACTCCTCTGGAGGCATATAGGGTGACCTGGTAATGTATGGTCCATACAGTCAAAGTCTTTAGGGTAGTCAGTAAAGCATGTGTTTTTTTTTTCCAAGTCTCTTACTTTCTCCAGTATCCAGTGGATGTTGGCAGTTTGATCTGTGGTGCCTATGCTGCTTTTAAAACCAGCTTGTAATTTGGCAACAGTTCTCTGTCTATTCCTAGGAGTCTAGCTTGCCAAGAGCTTTTTTAAACACCTTTATTAAATTATCACTTACAACATAGTTAAGCATATATTAACACAAGTAAACCATATTAACATTTTTTTTCCATTTTACATATATTATACATAACATATTTTTTTTCTTTTTGTAACTTTTATCAATCCAACTTTACATAAATTGTTAAAATTCCTGCCTTCCCTTAACCCTCACTCATCCTCCTTCTGAACATTATTCTGCATATATTGTTCCCACAATTTCCATTTATTTGTATGTAATTTGCTCCTTCCCTTTTCTAAAGATTCCTCTTTGAATTCTTTTATCTCTTTTTATAATGCTCAATACATCAAATTGTTGGTTTAGACTTTGATTTCCATTTTCCTAGTAACTACTTTTTTGGCAGTCAACAGAATTAAACTTGGCAAGGCCTTACTATGTCTAGACAATTCATATTCTGTGTCCTAGCACAATATGTCTAGGCAATTCATATTCTGTGTCCTAGCACAATAGAATCATTCCTTACTTACAGCCATTTGCTCACCCAATATTTCTGACAGAGTACTCTGTAGGAAATTTTTAAAATCTGCCATCCTATTACACTCCCCAACACATATGTTCCTAGTTACCCCTTTCTTCCCCATCACACCTCCAATATTTGCCATCTACCTGAGGAAAAAACCTTTGAAGTCTGCTTGGGGTATAAAAATACCTATGCTAACACTTCCAAGTAAAGATTCTAAACCTTCTAGACTTTGTTGCATACTTGGGAGACAGATAAATGTCCTCCCATTGCTGTCTTATAAATTGCTTTTTCAGTATCTCTTCTCAATCTTTTCTAACCCCCTCAGATTGATTGTAATAGTTATCATTCAGTATTTTATATATCCTACTAATTATCCCTTTTTTAACAGCAGCCTCTGTTCTAGATTCAACTGAAAACTCTACCAGAGCAGATGTTTCACTTAAGATTCCCTGTCCGTTTCTTTTTACGTATACACTGATATTCCCTGGTAGTGAAGGCAGTCTGCAACCTGCAGTTTAAACATGCTCTTTGCTTCATCCTGCTCTGCTACCTTTCCCACTCTAGTTATTTGCTCCCAATATCTTTATTCCTTTGCTAGTTTTCTCCAGTGAATTCCATCCCCCTCTTGTCTAATTTCTGTACCGCTTCTTGCGGTCATCTCTATTAGCAAAATCTCCTTTCTCCATTCTCATGTTGGCTGAGTTCTTAGAGTCGTCTCTGCTGCTTTATTAATTTTTATATTATGCGTCGTTGCTATTATGCGCTTTTAAGATCTGCATCCTCGGTCCTACTCTCTCCGTTTATTTTTTGAACTCCCCACAGCTTCACCATCACCTCTTTTTATTTTGAATTATAACCTTCTGCTTGTGGAAATATAATTTATATGAGCATTAACCGTGTAGCAGTAAAATACCTTTTAATCAGATTATCCTAAACCACCTTGTTCTATTGGAAG
The DNA here is from genome assembly GCF_019279795.1 of Protopterus annectens. Classification (NCBI taxonomy): domain Eukaryota; kingdom Metazoa; phylum Chordata; order Ceratodontiformes; family Protopteridae; genus Protopterus; species Protopterus annectens. Next base: position 1,741,355,718 of record NC_056739.1, on the reverse strand, counting down.
AATCCCATTATCCCACTTAACTCTTACCCTTTTTCCCTCCCAGATAAATTTCTTAAGATCTTCATTCAATAAAGGTGTTAAAATATAACATAGGCAAGCATCCATTATATTTAAAGAAAAAAACTGTTAACATGTTTACAGTTACAGACATTGTACATCACATCCCTTCTTTTATACAATTATCAATCAAACATTACATAAATTGCTTAATTCCAGCTTTCTCTTAAACTTCACTTTTCCCCCAAAACATTATTCTGTGTACTGCTCCCACATTTTCCATTTTCTATGTTATTTGCTTCTACTTTTTCTCTCTCTGTTACAGTAGTCATTACTTCAAATAGAGTTGGTTTAGACTTTTAATTTCCATTTTCTGGTAATTCCTTTTTAGCCAGCTACAATAATTAAACGTAACAAGGCCTTACTAGGTGTAAGTAATTCAGATCCTGTATCCCAACTAAAAAAAAAATAATTTCCTTTTTTGCTTATACCCATTTACTCAACCAGTATTTCTGACAGAGTATTGTACATATGATTTTTAAAGTCTGCCAACTCATTACACCCACAAAACGTATGATGTTATGTGATCCTATCTCGCCTACATTCTGTACTGATCGGTTCGGAGCCAATCCTCGGCTCCAACTCGGCACGCTATACTATAGAGCGAAGTCTCTAATTGGCTGAGCTATTCTACATCCCAGGATGCACCACTACTGCTTCCCCAGATCTCGTTTGCCGCTTGACAGCAATAGACATGGTCTCGACTTGGCTGGGCTAAGTACTCTTTACTGACTAATTTCCTGTCAGAATTTTTCTAATTTTTCAACTAAAAGCTGTTTTAACAGCTACTAAACGCTTTTTGAGTAGTCTGTGTGAATTTGGAAGTTTGTGTGGATTTATTGTTAGTGTTAGGTTCCCGCTTAAATTAGTAGGGATTTCCTCGCGCTCTACTTCGGGCCGTGTTACAGCCCTTTTTTGTTACTAAAATTTGTTGTGTGAAATTTGTTCCTACTAGACGTCAAGGTCCCGTTTTTAGTTAGAGGGGCCTTGCCCTCGCGCTCTGCCAGAGCTGTGTTACAGTTTTTTGCCCTTAGTTTACTCTGATTTTGGTTTGTGTATTTGTGGTGATGTCGAAGGAACATAAGCCTTCGGGTTTTAAAAAATGTACCAAGTGTGGGTACAAGATGTCAGTCACGGATGATCACTCCCTATGTGTTTATTGCTTAGGCCCTAAGCACCTTCAAGAGTCGTGCAGTGTATGCCACGCTTTTTCTTCTCGTGTCCTCCAAGAGAGGAAAAACAAATTGATATTGAAGGGGCTTATCACTCCTTCTTTTGAGGAGGCTTTATCTTCTTCCCCCTCTCCTTCCAGGAAGAAGAAGTCTTCGGCTCCGACCAGTCCGTCGGAGCCAATGGCAAAGAAATCAAGGCAGGCTTCTCCGTCGGCTCCACAGACTTCGGAGCCAAGGTCGGAACGGTCTGCTTCGATGCCTCCAGCCTCGACTCCTCTGTCTTCGGAGCCAAGCGCTCGAGCATCGAGAGGCGGGTCACCTTCTCCGGCTCCATTGGTTTCGGAGCCGAGAAAGGTCGCTCGCTCAGACTCTTCTACCTCGGCGCCGAAGTCCCCGTCGGCTCCGAAGGAAATTGCTGTACTGGTGGAATCTCCCTCGGCGCCGATATTACTTGAGACTATTCGGAGCCGGTCCCCCAGTCTTTCGGAACCGGCGGAGAAGTCAACTCGGGCCTAATCGGTCTCTTCTCGGTCTTCGAGGATGTCCGAGTAGGATATAGACAGGGTACTTCAAAGGCTGTTCCAGTCTCCAGTTTTCCAAAAGTTAGTCTCGGCTCCAGCCCAGTCGGCTTCGGAGCTGATTGTCCACCCTGTTGTATTGGTTCCTCCTCCAACAGCCTCGGCACCATTGGAGTCAGTGCTGGTGGAGGTTCTCGGGTCGGCTCCGACCCTTACTCCAACCCCGACATTCGGGTTGGAGTTCGGTACACGGACCTCCTCGGTCGGCCCCGGGGGTGACGCTTCGGGTCCGATGCTTTCGGTTCCGAGCCTCCCTCTTGGTGCGTCGGCTGTGGGAGTGCCGTCTACTGTTGTGGCCTCGGGGGTCGGACCTTCCCAGGACTCGGGAGGTCCGGCCTTCAGGGCCATGAGGAGTGCTTTGGCCAAATCTTCCTTGGCTACCTCCACCGTCTCTCCGGCACCTTTCCTTGGCACGGAGACTAGTTCCTTTGTTGTCCCCCTGTCTCAAGACAGCGGAGCCCTGGGGCTTGAGGTCACCCCCATTGGGGATTCCTCCCTTCCTGCGGGTCCTTTCGAGGCTTCTTCGGAAGAACCTCCCAGGAAGAGACAGTGCAAGAGGAAGCACATCGACCCCCCTGATGATTCTCTCACCTCGGACACCAACCTCGATGATGCGGAGGGGTCCCCCAAGTCGTCCTCGGATGATGTCTCCTTTGTGGACATCTTGGAAATCCTCAAGCAACGAGGCGACTGGCAATCCAAACCCCCTTCCGCTGAGGAGTCGGTATTCCTCAAGGCCTTCGGGACTCAGCCTTCCGCCTCCTGGGTGTCTCCGCCCCTCGATGAGCTCCTGGATTTGATCTCTCGAAGGGCGTGGGAGCACCCGGATTCTGTGGAACCGGTGCCAGCTCGCCCGAATAAATTTCTGTCGGCCCCCCTTGAAAAGGACTTCTTATCTAAAGGTGTGGCCGTAGATGCCCTGGTGGTGGCATCTGCTACCCAACAAGATGTGGCAGAGGCTTCGACGTCCGTCCATCCTCCTAATAAAGAGTCCAGGAGTATGGATCGGTACGGGAAGCGCACCCTTACTTCAGCAGCCTTTACTTTAAGGTCTCTGAATTACCTGACACACTTCACTAGACTTCAGAGGGATCTGGTCAAGGAACTTTCAGATACCCTCTCTGGTAACCTACCTGAGCAGTTAGCCCAGACGGTTAGCTGTCAGTTGGCTACTCTATCATCAATATCGAACTCGTCCATGAGGCTCATTTCATATGCGGCCGAAGGGGCTTGTAGAGCGGCGGGTACAGGTGTTGCTCTATGGAGACAAGCCTGGCTCCGCCTGTGTCATTTTGCGGAGGCCTTCAAGTCTTCCTTTGCCGACGCTCCCTTTGATGGGTCCTCCTTGTTTGGACCCAAGGTAAAGGACACCTTGACCCACTGTGAACAAGAGGGTAAGACTTTGACTGCCGTAGGGGCACGGTTTTCCACTCCCTTCCGGCCTTATCCCAAGGCTAGAAGAGGGGGGAAAATGTGGTTCTGCAAATCTCAGATGACTTATCCCTCACAGCAGGATGATCCCCCTTCTAGAGGCAGAGGAGGGGGAAATTTTTCAGGAAGATGCCGTCCCAGAGGCGGCAGAGGCCCCCGCAACACTGGAGACTGCGAGTCCTTTCGTGGCTCCTCAACCTTCCAGCATCCCTGAAGGATTGCCCGACTGCGCCGCTCCGGAGCCAGTCGGGGGTCGTTTTTCGAGGCACCTAAAGGCTTGGGAGAATATCACTCAGGACCGATGGGTGCTCCGGATCATCGCCGGAGGTTACAACATCCCTTTTTCCCAGCCCCCCCACCATCCCGGAAACTCCCGGACCCACCACCCAGTCAACGGGATCTTGCAGCCATCGAAATTTCAAAGCTGCTTCAAAAAGGAGTCATCCAACCGGTCCCCGAAGACCAGACCGGATTAAGGACTTACTCAAGATTCTTTTTGATGCCAAAAAAGACAGAGGACATGAGGCCCATCTTGGATCTCAGCAAACTCAACCATTCTGTCAAGAAGTCCAAGTTCCGGATGGTCACCTTACAATCCATTCTCCCGCTGCTGGAGGAAGGTGTTTGGATGTGCTCCATAGATCTCAAGGACGCCTATTATCATATCCTGATAGATCAGGCATCCAGGAGACACTTGTGCTTCAGCCTGGGAGATGGTCATTTCCAGTTCCGTGCACTGCCCTTTGGACTCACCACAGCCCCCAGGGTGTTCACCAAATGTTTGGCGGTGGTGACTGCTCACCTGAGAAGTCTAGGATTCCAGGTGTTTCCATACCTAGACGACTGGCTCCTAACTGCCACTTCCAGGCGTCTACTCTTACAGAACCTAGCAGCCACTATATCTCTAGGCAACTCCCTAGGAATCACCTTCAATTGGGAAAAGTCTGTGTTGCTGCCATCTCAGCGCATACGGTCTATCGGAGTAGAGATAGACTCAAAGCAAATGCGGGTCTATCTTCCTACAGAGAGGATAGAAATATTACAGTCTCAGGTCCGAGCATTTCTCCTCAAACGCAGAGCCCCAGCCAGGATGGTCCTACAACTGTTGGGTTCCATGTCGGCTACCGTTCTCCTAGTTCCCTTAGCAAGATTGCATATGAGGATTCTCCAGTGGCTCCTGTCAGTCCAGTGGTCTTATCAGGATCTCCCTCTGTCACCTCATTCTGATCACGGAGACGTGCAAACAGGACCTCCGTTGGTGGCTTCTTTCCTCCAACCTGGATCAGGGGCGACCCTTCGTTCCCCCACCTCCAGTGGCCACTTTGACTACGGACGCCTCCCAGACGGGGTGGGGGGGACATTACCTGGGCAGGTCAGTCCAAGGCAAGTGGCACTCCGAGAGTTCCCTCCATATCAACATACTGGAAATGAGGGCGGTGCTTCTTTCGCTACAAGCACTACACAGTTACCTCCCCCAGGGCATGATTGCCATTCAGTCCGACAACATGTCAGTAGTCTGGTACCTGAACAAGCAGGGAGGGACCAGGTCCTACCCCCTTTGCAGAGAGGCCATGAAAGTATGGGATTGGGCGATTGCAACCAACCGTTTCTTGGTAGCAACACACATTCCGGGGAGATCCAATGTGATAGCCGACAGACTGAGCAGAACTATTCTCTCCCCGCATGAGTGGTCTCTGAACGACAGAGTGGCAACTCAGATTTTCAGAAGATGGGGAAATCCTTGTTGCGACCTCTTTGCAACTCCTTTCAACACGAAATGTCAACAGTTCTTCTGTCTCACCCCAGTTCCGGGGGAGTTTCCCAAGGACGCCATAGTCCAAGCTTGGCCCACCGGCCTACTGTACGCCTTTCCACCGGTTCCCCTTCTTCCCAGGGTGATCCAGAAGATGATTCACTTGCAGAGCAAGATGATTTTAGTTGCCCCATACTGGCCTCGTCAAGTCTGGCTGCCCTTTCTTCGGAAATATGCACTGGACGGTCCATGGTTCCTGGACCAGATTCCAGACCTCTTGATCCACCAGTCGGGAGAGCTTCATCAGTCCCTTCACTCGTTGAGGTTAACAGCTTGGCTCCTCCACTTCCGACCATAGTCAGGAACCATGTTTTGGATTCGGAAGTCATATATATCTTGTCCTCGGCCCACAAGACTTCGACTAAAAAAATGTATAACAGCAAATGGAAGAGATTCGCTATTTGGGCCCAACTCCGGGGATTAGATCCCATTACTGCCCCGGTTTCAGAAGTTTTGAAGTTTTTAGCTTCTTTATTCAATCAAGGTTCTTCGGTCTCTACCATCAAGGTTCAATTGGCAGCTATTTCTAATTTTCATGAAAGTATAGACCCACCTTTGATGAGCAATAAGTTGTGTAAAGCCTTCATGAAAGGTGCTGGGCTGCTACGACCTCCGATTTCTCATCCCGCTCCACCGTGGGATCTTAATTTCATTATAGGTGCTTTGACCTCTTCCCCCTTCGAACCGGCAGCAACTTGTGACTTGAAATTTCTTTCTTGGAAGACTGCTTTTTTGGTGGCAATTACATCAGCCAGAAGAGTTTCGGAACTTCAAGCCCTATGTGTCAAACCACCGTACCTGGTTTTTCACAAGGATAGAGTATCTCTCAGGCCTAATCCATCCTTTGTTCCCAAAGTTTGTTCTAGTTTTTGTCTTCAACAGTCTTTGGAACTTCCAGTTTTCTTCCCAAACTACTCAGACAGAGCGGAATACATCTTCCACTCATTGGATGTTCACAGGCAATTGCGTTTCTATTTAGATAGGACGCACCAAACACGGAAAACAGATCAGTTGTTTGTGTCCTTTTCAGACAATAAATTGGGCAAAGCCGTCACGAAGGTCACTATTGCCAAGTGGATCAGAGACTGTATCAGTCATACTTACTTTCTTTCTAATAAAGAGCTTACAACCACTGTGAAAGCTCATTCTACTAGGGCTATGGCTACTTCGACAGCCTTTCATTCCAAGCTTGCCATTAGTGACATTTGTGCTGCGGCTACCTGGTCTTCTCCTCACACCTTCATTTCTCATTACAAATTGGACGTGGCATCTCGGGGGTGAGCTTCCTTCGGTTCCACAGTTCTCAGGAGTGTTTTCCAGTGAGCCACCCAGGAATCAGGTGCTGTCCCATCAGTACAGAATGTAGGCGAGATAGGATCACATAACATCTTTTAGTTATGTACTTACCATAACTTTAGATGTTTGGGATCCATCTCGCCTACATTCCTAATAACCCACCCTCCTTCCCCCTGCCTTGGAGATCAGAAGAGACCGGACGGTTCAAGTTTAGCCGTTTCATCTTGAAACACCTGGCAATGTTATATCAACAGTTTATGTGTGTGTGCATGTGTGCGGACAAACAAGATCTGGGGAAGCAGTAGTGGTGCATCCTGGGATGTAGAATAGCTCAGCCAATTAGAGACTTCGCTCTATAGTATAGCGTGCCTAGTCGGAGCCGAGGATTGGCTCCGAACCCATCAGTACAGAATGTAGGCGAGATGGATCCCAAACATCTAAAGTTATGGTAAGTACATAACTAAAAGTTTCCAGTCACCTCTTTCTTCCCCATCACACCTCCAAAAATTCATATACAAACACTTCCAAGCAAAAATCCTGAATCTTCTAGACTTTGTTGCATATTTGGGAGCCATATGTATGTCCTCCAATTGTTTCCTTGAGAATTGCTTATTCAGTCTCTCTTCCCAGTCTTTTCAAAGCTTCTCTGATTCCTATAGTTTATCATGCAATATTTTATATGCCCTATTAATTATCCCTTTTTAACAGCAGCTTCTGTTCTAGATTTAACTCAAAATTCTACCAGAGAAGGCCTTTCACCTAGGATTTCTCTGTCCATTTCTCTTTGCGTGTACTCTATCACTCCCTGATAGAGAAGGCAGTCTATAGCCTGCAATCCAAATCTCTTCTTGGTCTCCTCCTGTTCTGTCTGTTGTATATCCAGAAAAAAAAAACTTGAAACTCTCAGAATGTTCCAAAACACTGATGTCCTTTTCTGGTTTTATCAGGTACAAAATATCATCTTCAAATAAAGCCAACTTTTCTTGATCACCATACCATTATATCCTAGAATTTCTGAGTCCATTATTTTCTTTGCCAGTAGTGCTAAATATAAGGCAAATAAAGGGGAAAGATGAGATGACACCCTTGCCTTGTTCCTCTTTTCAGACACAATTTATCAGAGATAAATCCTTCTACTTTAATTTTTGCCTCTGATCCCTCATATATCCTCCTAATTAACCTTGTTATTGTACCAGAGAATGCAAATGCTTCTATTACCCTACTATAAAATCCCAGCTTACTCTGTCAAATGCTTTCTCTGCATTAAGACCTCCTAGCAGTAGCAGTATTTTCTTACACTCTTCTTACCTCTGGATCATCATTGTTTTGTTAATGTTATCAAATGTTTGCCCCCCTCCACAAAAACACATTGATCTGTATTTATCAATTTTGACAACATCCTTGGCACTCATTTAGCTATTATGGATATAAACACTTTATAATCATTTTTTAAAATTGAAATGGGTCTGTATGAAGCTGGGTCTTATGGGTCTTTTCCATCTTTGGTTATACAGACACCACAGCTTTCTTCCAGGATGTTGTTGCTTCCCCTTCTTTTATTATACTTTTAAACAAAACCTTCCGGATCCTTCTCACTTTCTTTCCTCCTAGTTTCCAAACTTCCACAAAAGTACCATCTAGTCCTGGGGATTTTCCTACAGACTGATTATACGCCACTGTTTTTATCTCGTCTCCTCTTATCCTAACCGTTAATTGTTGAGCCTTATCTGCCACTAACCATGGCATGTTTGTCTTCATAAATATTTCCATTTTTACTTTTTCTTAATTTCTACATTTCTCTGCTTCATACAAATCTTCATAAAACTTTCAAAATAACCTTTATACCTCTACAGGAGCTATGGTTATTTTTCTTGTTGCAAATTTCCTAAGTTAGGCAACAACCCTTTCTGGTTTCTGTTGCATAAGCTGTTGTGCTAAGAGTTTTTGTACTCTGGAGTTGAAAAAACAGTTGCTTAACACCACTCTTTCTAAACCAATGAATATTGTCCATGTATTCCCTTATGTTCTCTTTAGCACTCTGCAGTTGCACCTCTTCTTCTGTGAGATTCCCCTTATTTTCCAATACTTTAACCTTTGCCAACCCCATCTAAAATAATTCTTGTTTTTTTTTAAACTCCCCTTTCATTTTATTACACTTACTAACTATAACTTCTGAAGAAATTTCCATCTTCCCTAATCGCTCTAGAGTATTTTTACTACCCACTCCTTAAATTCCTCTCTTTTAACTAGTAGGTTGGGAAGCACCAGTGTCTCTTTTTTTTTAATTCATTAACCTGCATTTGTATCTTGGTTGTATATTTGCATATTATTCCCCAAATTTCCTAGTACTGAATTCACATCTTCCATACCAAATGTTTTCATAAATTCCTTTAGAAATTTACCCTCTTTTGTTATATTTTCCCCTCTGATTCCCAAGTACATCATCAGTGTTGCAAATCAAGTTTCAGTCCCCACTTTTAAGTAGTATTCCCTGCTGAAAGCTGCTTATTTTTCCCAAAAATTTCTTTAGTTTCATAATAGCAGTTTTGGGAGAAATATAAATACATTCCAGCATAGTCCTTCTCCCTTGCCAGTAGCACCTTAGTATTACAAATCTATAATTATTGTCTTTTTTCCCTTTTCTGTCACTATTGGGGCTTCTCTAGCATTTAGTGTAAGTACTTCCTTTTTTCCATGATGTTCTGCTGAATATCCATCCTGAAATCCTTTCTTTATCAAATTTTACATGCTTACATAATTCCACATGTCTCACGTAGCATTACTATTTCTACTGTGCATATCTTACAATAATTCGGTGCTCTTACCTTTTTATTTACAACTTTGAGGTCTTTCAGTTTCCATAATAATATGTTTAGTATAGCCATTATAATAAGTTTATTATCCCCACCTGTTATGTATGACAGCTTTTTTTAAATTTCTGTTTCCAACTTTTGTGTTACATGCACTCACTAACATTTGGCAGGTTGATGCTTTATACTGTTGTTTCTTGTCAGCTGTATTTCAACCTATGTTACATTTTACAAGACTTTGTTTTAATGAAAACCCTCAAAACACACACACACACACACACCCATGAGCTATTAACTTAGAACAAATGCATAAAACTATGTACATCTTCAAATAATGAAGTTAAACCTTCCCAATAGGAACAATTGTCCCAAATTGACAGCTGCATCCACAGGCATTGCCTAAACTAAAATAAATGTTAGCCATGCAAAATGCATGTTACAGTCTATGCTCCTGCTTACACTAATTGCTATCTTTTCTTGTCTTACCTTTATTCTCCTCTCAGATCTGAAAAATAGCTTGCATGCTTTCAGAAAACATTAACTTTTACCATTAAGAAAAAGTGCACTGGCTTTCTTTAAATAACAGTAAATTATACACTGTTATGGTAAATGTATGTTATCTCTTATTCACTTCCAATAATTTCAGACTTTATTTTTTAGTGAACTGTTTGCCCTCATACCTTTTTAATTTTATGTTCTGTCAGTGAAATGTGTCCAGACCTCTTGATTCATTGCCTTCACCTTTGGCCAACTTGTTTAAGTGGAAACATAAGAACAGAATGGAATGTACAGCTTCCCTCTGCTGCAAAGTTCTCAACTGACACTGAACATTTATTTGTTTAAAGAAAACTATTCACACTGTGGTCTTATTTTTAAAACATACTCATTTACATTAAAAAAATGTCATTTAGATTAAGTGAAGAGCATTAATCCAGACATTCACTTTTGCAAAAATAAAAGAAACCATTTCACTTCTACATGTACAGTAATCACTGGACTATTATGGCCATCTGTATCCTAGCTGCCCAAGATTACAACCTATTGGCTCAAATTTGTTTTTATGCAGCCTTTATTCTTTTTTTTATTGTAATGCTCAAATTTCTTAAAACTGAAAAAAAAAAAACACTTGTTTACTTTATGAACTGTATTATCAGAAGAATGAGAAGCAGAGTCCCCTTCAGTTTGATGGCTTACTTTTTGTTGGACGAACATTTTCATTTCCCCCTTAATCTGTTCTGCATCAAAAAATAGCTTCAAACCTCCAGGAAAAACTCTTCTGAATACTGCTAGATACAGCAGCTCAAATCTCACACCGGCCTCTTGACATTCTCTGATTGCTGGGATACATCTGCTTCTATTTTGCTTAGTGTACAATGAATACTCCATTTTCTACAAATATTCTCCTGTCTTCAATTTTTAATACTTTGCCCTTTTGCCACATTTTTTGTCAGGATCGTCTATTTCTTCTTGTATGATTTCATCTTTACTAATACAGGTTTTGGTTGCTTCCTCATGGCCAAGTTTGCAGCATACACACAATGTGCTCTTTCAGTTAACAAATCCTGATTTGGAATACCAGTCCAGTTACTTATTTGTGCACTCATAAAATGAATAGTCTGTTCCTTCCAGTTTCTTTTGTGCAGCAGAAAATCTCAGGTTTTCTCTGTGTGCTTTGTCCTATAACTCTACCATTTTTTTAAATGGCTTAAGTTTCTTCTTAGGATCATAGGAGGTTAGTAGATTAATGGTCCTTGGGCTCTTACAAGCCTAGCCAAGAGTTTATCCCCAAAAAAGAAACCTCAGTCAGCACCTGTCGCCCCTATCAGTGAGGGACACAGGTGGAACCCTTAGGACAAATTTGTGGTTTACTATCCAGTCATCAAGGTTGTGCTTGAAGAGGGTCAGCAAGGTACTCTGTTTGACATGAATGAGAAGTCTGTTCCAGAGACAGGGCAGCCTCTGGGAGACAAACCTGTCTCTCCAGCAGGTTTTGGTTTTTGTCGCATATTATATTTAGGCCTTTTGAGCAGGTAATGTGTGAGAAGTTAGCATACGGATATGGAGCATCTGTAGTAGAGTAGAGTCCGATATTGCCTTGTAGGTGAGACACAGATCACGTCTGAGCAATCTGTATGATATGGAGTCAAGTGATAGTGATTTGAGCCTGTCCACATAGGACAGGTTTTGGAGGCCATGGATTCTTTTTGTAAGGTATTTCTGTGGCCTTTCCAGTTGGTGCAGGTGTTTGGAGAGGCACATACCAAACGGGGCATTATACTCAATTATTGCCTAATGAGGGAGGATTACAGAGAGGTAATAATCTCCTTTTTTCTGGATGCAGTCCTTTTGACATGAACCAAGTAAAAGGCTTGATCAGTGCCACTACATGATGGTCGAAAGTGAGATTGTTGTCAACCTGAGTACCCAGGTCTCTTGCGTGCTTAGGGGGTTGCGTTTGATATGGTAATAAGTAGGGGCCATGTTTTTGCCGCGTGGTATAATAATACTTTTTTTGTGTTTAACTTAAGGCCATAACTTTGGCACCAGTCATTTGTTGCTGTGAGACCCTCTTGCACTATGTTAACATCATTTGGAGAGTCAATGACAGCACCCAACTTAGTCATCTGCAAACTTGATCAGCCGCAGGCCTTTTTGTCTTTACCTCGATGTCTGAGAAGTAGATGCCAGATGCTTGGGGAACACCACTAGTGACGGGGTCTGTTGTTGGATGTGGAGGTGCCTCTTTTGACCTTGTGGGTCTTATTGGTGAGCCAATTGACCTCCCACCTGATGAGATAAGGATTTACACCAAGTTGTGTTAACTTTTCAATGATGCCTAAGTGGGGGATTGTGTCAAAGGCCTTGGCCAAGTCAAGGTAAGCTGTATGTGTTGACTTTCCCTCATCCAGGGCCTTAGTGATAGTCTCAAAGAAGTCAACAATTTTAAGTAGGACAAATCTGCCATTATCTAATCCAATGGGCCAAGTGCTTGGAGATTACCTATGTGCTTGTTTATGAGATCCATAATAATATGCTCCATGACTTTACAAAACAGACTTGTCAGGCTAATGGGGCAATAGTTTCCAGGGTCAGTAGTGGTACCACCTTTTGTGAAAGGGGATGACAATGGCAGTTCTCCAGTCTGCTGGAATGAAGCCTGAACTTAGGCTATGGTTTAATAGGGTGTTCAATGGTGAAGCTAGTTCTTGCTGGTGAAGGTGCAGAATACAGCCTAGGATACTGTTAGGTCCCATGGAAGCTGTGTTCTTTGCCTTGGATAGGGCCTTTAACACTTGATCTATGGAAATGTGAGGTGTGAGACAAGTATTGGGGTGTTGAATGGGCCTTTGGAGGGATAGGGGAGTGAAGTTTGTGCTGAACCTATCTGCTAGCAGGTTGGCCAAGTCAACAGGATCAGTGTAAGTGGTACCGTTAAGCACTAATTTGGAACAAACCTGGGCTTTGCCTTGGAAGTTCCTGACATAACTGAAGAAGGCTTTGTATTTTCCCTTTGTTTCGGAGACTAGTTTCAATTTGTAATTGGCTTTGGAGGTTTTCACTAGTGATCTAATTTGCTTGTTGAGGCTGAGGAGGGAGTTTTTCCGTTTTGTAATTTTTTCCTTTTTACCCTTGGACGACAGTTTCTAACTTTCGTTGTAAAGCCTGTTGATGGAGGATGTCCACCAGACAGGTTTGTGTTTCTTTTGAGGAGCAGGTTTTATCTCTGTTGGATATGGCTGAGTCCATGCAGTTGTACAGGTTCTTGTGTATTGCACTGGCTTACTGTTCAGCATAGTTGTCTGCATCCTCTGAGGGGGGTGGTGGTGTGAAGCTATGGATACCCTCCCTTAGGAGGTTGTCGGCTTTTGAGAAGTTGTTTAGCCTGGTTACGGCTGGGGGTGGGGGAGTGGGACAAACTTCAAATGAGACAGACCGATGATCTGATCTCACCAGGGAAGAACATACTGTGGGAGTGGTGCAGCTGTCACCCATGTTGGTGAGAACCAAGTTCGGAATGCTATCTCCCCTTGTGGGAAATGAGACAAGCTGGTCTAGTGTGTTAGAATTAATGAACTCAAGGAATCGTTGGGTGAGTGTATTAGTGCAGGAATACTTCACCCAGACTATGGTGGGGTAGTTGGAGTCACCAAGGAACAGGGTGGTAGGAGGTACCTTGATGGAGTCAAATATGTCCACTTAGGAGGAGTGGGTGTCCTGAGTCATGGGGGGGGGGTCAATAGCTGGCTATAACTTGGATGGGTGTCTTGCCAATGGTCAGCTGCACCTGGAGTAATTCCAGTGCGCATGCTGGCAAACCAGTCTGGAGGTGTGCCTGTCCTTAATGAAGATAGAGACTCCACCACCCTTAGTCTTCCCGACCTCATTTTGGGCTCGGAATGTGTGGAATGAGATATAGCCTGGTAAGACAGGGGTGTTCTCTGCAGCCCTGAACCAAGTTTCCATGACTGCACAAACATCAGCATCTTCCAGTGCTAGGACAGCCTCCAGTGAGTGCATTTTCAGGTTCTTTGCTGGCATCCAAGCAGTGTATATACTAGCCTGTAACTGAATTTTACTGAAACAGGCAGAATTACTGACCCTTATCTATCATTTGTTTTCTTCACACTAGGGCAGCTGAAATTAAGCTGTTGATCAGTGTGCAGCCATCTTGAAGATCAACTCTTTATCAATTACATTCCACAACTTCTCCTGTGGTTGATAAAAACATGCATGACATGCATGTAAAACTAAAGGGACTAAAAAAAAATAAAATTATTTTCACTGCTTGTCTCTTACTGTCCATATCCATGAACAAGAACTTCAGTTTTTGTATTATCTTTTGTTTAATCTCTCCCCATATATCCTTAGCTGCCATAGAAACCCTTTAATCCATACTCCTAAATACTTCATCTTATATAATTTATGGCTATAGACTTTGTTTTATCTTCACTAATTTTGTATCTTGAAAAGACTTGAAACAGTCTCAAAATGTTTCCCAACACAGAGATATCCTTTTCTGTAGTTATCAGGTACAAAATAACATCATCTGGAAATAAAGGCAACTTTTCTTGATAACATCCCCACCTGGTTCTTCTATTTAAACATAACTTATCAAGGAGGACCCTTCACCTTTACTTCTTGCCTCTGATCCTTTGTATATCCTCATAATTAACTTTATTATTGTATGATGGACTGCAAATGCTTCCATTGCCCTATTCATAGAATCACAGCTTACTCTGTCAAATGTGTTCTCTTCATCAAGACCTATCAACAACAGCACTATTTTCTTACATTCTGTTTCCCTCTGGATGATCATTGTTCTTTAAATGTTGCCAAATGTTTGCTTCCTGCAAAACCACACTAATCATATCTATGAGTTATTGCAATTTCTTTGCCATTCATTTAACCAGTATGGAAGATACTTTATAATAACAATTTAAATTTGAAGTGAGTCTGTATGAGTTTGCATCTGATGGGTTTTTACTGTCTTTAGTTAATATAGCCACCACAGCTTTCTTCCAAGATGTTGGTGCTTTCCCTCCATTTAAAGGACTGTTAAACAAAATCTTCCATATCTTTATCACTTTCTTCCCTCATAAATTCCAAACTTTCACAAGACTGCTACCTGCTCCTGGAGACTTTCCTGAAGATTGCTTATACATCACCATCTTTATCTCATTTTCTATCTTAACTTTTAGTTCTTAAACCTCATCTACTTCTAACCTTGTCATAATTAATCTTTCATAAATATTTCCATTTGTGCTCTTTTTCGATTTCCACATTTCTCTGCGTTATACAGATTTTCATAACATTTCTGAAATATCTCTTAATACCTAAACACAATCTCTGGTTATTTTCTTTGTGATGGGGTTGTCGCCAAACTTAGTGAACCTTTCTACTTGTTGTCTTAAGTTGTGCTAAACGTTTTTGTGGTCTGGAATTATTATTGAAAAACAGTTGCTTAACAGCAGTCTTTCTGTGCTGATACATATTATCCAGATACTCCTTTATTTTCTCTTTAGCACTCTGCATCTCTTTTTGGTCTGTGATATTCTGCTTATTCTTAAATACTTAAAGCGACTGACAAAGGTTAAAGTAATTCCTATTACTTCTTACCATTTGCCTTTTACTTTTATATCTACTCAATTTTAAATTTAATTTTCATTTTATTCCATTCACTAGCTATAACTTGTGAAGATATTTATATCTTCCTTAATAGCTCTTGAATAATTTCCACTACCCATTACAGAAACTCCTCTCTATTTTAACAGATAGGTGGGAAAGTGCCAGTGTGTCATTTTAACTTCAATACACTGCATTTTTATCTTGTTTTTTATTGGTGAATGATCTGAAATAGTTTTTAGATGTGTGTTTGAATTAAATGCAGTTGTTTTGTGAAATATAACTTTTATCTAGTCTTGCACAGTTATTTGCTTTGAGGAATAATATGTAAATTCTGAGTTCCTGCTACTGAATTTACATCTTCCATACCAATTATTTTCATAAATGTCTTTTAAAATATACTCTCTTTTGTTATATTTTCCCTTCCAGGTCCCCTGATACATCCTCACTATTGTAACTCAAGTTCCAGTCCCCACCAGTAAGCGATATTCCCTGATGAAAGCTGATTTTTTTTTCTCTCCAAAAACTTTCTTAAACTCCATAACAGTTTTTGGTGGAATATAAATACAGTCCAGCATAATCCTTCTCCCTTGCCAATAGCCCCCTACTACTACTACAAATCCACCATTATTGTCTTTGTTCCTCTTTTATCATTATTGGAGCCCCTGTAGCAATTAGTATAGTTACTCCCCTTTTATTTTCCCCCTGGTATTCTGCTGAATAGTCATTCGTAAATTCTTTCTTTGTCTGATTCACATGCTCATTTCTTTCCCAGTGTGTCTCCTGCAGCATTGCTATTTGCAGCCTGCATCCCTTAGTATAATTCAATGGCCTTTCCTTTTTTCCTATACCTGTAAGACCATTTACATTCCAAAATAATACAAGTAGCATAGCCATTATGATAAGCCAATGTTCTCACTCATTATATGAGACAGTGTATTTCCATGTTTTATGTTACATGCATACACTAATGTTTGGCAAACTGATCTTTAGTAGTTTTCTTCTCACCTCCATTTGAATCCATGTCACAGTTTTCAAGACTTTGTTGCTTTAATGAAAACCTGCAAACAAAAAAAAAAAACTACATTTTCAGAATACTCTCATCCCCTGTTAACTTGGAACAAACGCATAAAAGTACACACATCTTCAAAAAAGTGACATTTAACCCTCCAGATAGGAGCAGTTGCCACAAATTAACAGCTGCTCCCACAGGCATTACATAATCTAACATTAAAGTTTTCCATGGTAAAGCTCATGCTATAGCCTGTGATCCCACTTGTACTTATTGCTGTTTGTTCCCCTCCCAGATTTTAAAAGCAGCATATATACTTTCAAATAGCATTAACCTTTATCCCTGAGATCTCTGGCTATCTTTAAATTAAACTAAATTGTACACATTTCTGTTAAATGCATTGATATATTTGTTTTCCAGGGTAGAGCTCTGATCTCCATTGAACATTTTCAGACTTTGCCCAGGAGTGGTGTCTGGTTAAGAGACTTGCTCACAGTCACACAGGCAATGGAAGCGAAGGGAATCAAACCTTGCAGCACTGGACCACAGGAAACCACTAATTTAACAGCTCCTTAATCCTGTAAGCCAACAGCCAGACCAGTATTAAAGCTGCTAGGGTGGCTGCTATCTCATATTTACTTCCCATAATTTCAGACTTTTTCACTGAACTGTCATTGTGTCTTTAAAATGTATATTTTCCCTTAGCAAATAATGCTCAGAACTGTCAAATGTAATTGATTGCACCTACAGACAACTCCTCTCCATGTAAAAATAATCAGTAGTGAAGCTTTGTAAATTTAATTCAGAATAGAATGTGCAATTGCCATCGACTGCAGACTTCTTGACTCCCGTTGACCATTTTCTAATAGAAAAAAGCAAGATAATATATTTGTAGATGTAGAAACTCAGCAGTTTTCATGTCATTCATAATTTTGCCTTATTTTTCATGCCTACTTGCTTGTAAAACACTTTGTTTATAGCTTAAGCCAAGGTCTTTAATTCAGACATTCACAACTGTAAAAATAAGAGAAACTACTGTAAAAATACGAGAAACTATCTTAATTATACGTATAATATCATCAGCAACCCAATATTACAGAATATTAACATTAAACTTGCTTTTGTCCAATCTTTCTTCTCTTGTTATACTGTATAGCCTATATTTCTCTCAACTAAAAGTCCTGGTTTGCTTTGATATCTTTCACACATACAACAATCACTGAAAAGACCCCCGCACACATTTATAATGAATCTCACTACACAAAACTGCCTGTGTATATATAATGTACAGTTTATATCACGAAATGTTTTATACAAATACATATACTAATAAGAACAAAATGTGTTTTATTTATAGTTACTATTTCCCCTTTTAGTGTCCTTCTAAACATTAATGACATAAAGTGGGGTTTATGCTTTACATTCCACCTGCAAGTTGAACAAATCAACAAAAATCCAGTCTTTCTCAACCACTCTTTCTTGCAAAGGCATGTTTCACAAATGTGATTGGTTTATAGTCTTGCATATAGTCACCAATTTCAATGCTGCTGGCATTATTCCTGTTCACCTTAATCTCCTAAGACCAGACACTGGTTAAAATCAAGGTACACCTGATTATTATAGTCAACTCCTGTGCGTTTTTTTTTTCTGTCTCTCAAGCATTTTCCTTTGGAACACTAGAAATGTTTCACTGGCAAATTCTCTGTATGCACTTCAGAAGAATGACAAGTGGAGTCCTTTTCTGTTTGCTGGCTCACTTGTTGGATAAACTTTTTTATTTCCTCCTTAGCCTGTTCCACATACAAAAATGTCTTTTATCTTGCAGTAGAAATATTCTAAAGACAGATAGATGTAGCAGCTTAAATGTCACACTTGCCTCTAAACATTCCCTTACTGTTAAGATAAATTTGCTTCTCGTCTGCAGTGAATAATCATTTTTCCACAATCATTCTGCTGTCTCCAGTTTTTAATACTTTTCCCTTCTGCCTCAAGTTTGTCAGGATCAGCTCTTTGTGTGGTATGATTGCATCTTTACTAATGCAAGTTTTGGCTGTTTACTCATGACCAGGTTTGGAGCATGCAGTTGAGGTGCCCTTTCAAATAACAAATCCTGCTTTGGAATACCAGTTCAGTTTATTTGTGCTTTTATAAAGTTAATACAGTTGGCTTTTTCCGGTTACTCTGGTGCAGCAGAAAGTTTCTTGTTTGTGCGTTCTGTCTTCTAACAGTATTATTTTTATGAAACGGCACTTCTTGAAAAGAGTCA
Source organism: Protopterus annectens (assembly GCF_019279795.1). Classification (NCBI taxonomy): domain Eukaryota; kingdom Metazoa; phylum Chordata; order Ceratodontiformes; family Protopteridae; genus Protopterus; species Protopterus annectens. The sequence continues at coordinate 1,741,337,160 of NC_056739.1, read as the reverse complement.
TACTCAGCTAGCCTTTTCTTCATTTCAGCTTCTGATGTTTATCAGCTCTTTTGAATAACTAGTTAAAGCTTATTCTATTTTTCCACCCTTATGTTATTTGAGTTGATATACTCCTTCAGTGTTTCATGCAATTCAATCACCTCTTAGTACATTTGATTTATTTTTTCCTCTAAATTACTGGAAGCCATCGCCTTTACCAAAGTTGAAGAATTAACTGCTTTTTGCTGAACAACTGCAGGATCCTCATTAGCCAGTGTTTTCTCTTTCACTCTTCTGCTTGATTGTCTTTCAGGTTTGCTAAATTTCATCTTAGCTGGTATCCAGGCAGTATTCTTACCAGCCAGGGACTGAATTTGACTTAGGCTGATAATTTCACTGGCTGTTATTTCTCCGTTTCTTTTTTCACAGTGGGGTAGCTGAAACTAAGTTTTTGATCAATGTGCACCCATCTTGGAAGTCCCTAGCCTGCCAAGATCTTGAGCATTATTTTGCTAGCATGTAAAGCAAGTGCAGTTGTTCACTAATCTGAACCGTTTTTAGAACTGCCCTTTTTTGGATTGAAGTATAAATTGACCTTTTCCAGTCTATTGGTCACTTTTGTGTTTTACCGAATTTGCTGGCAAATTTCAAGCAGTACTATAGCAGCAGAATTTAGAAGGAGTATGATCAAGCCATAGCCCTTCAGGTGTGGTTTCTACCAAGTCTAATTCTTTAAATCTTTTCTTCACCTCCATTACACGTTCACTTGGTATATTGTTGAGCTTGTATTTCACTGACCTAGATGCTTTTTCGTGTTTTTTTTTTTAATTCTAAACATTATGATAAGAAACTGATGACTTCAGCTACAGTCTACTCCACAAAACTACTTCATCTCTGACTGTGAAGTATATAGTCAGTCTCATTTATCTGTTGTTCATCTGGTGTAAACATGTATAAAACTGTTTCTTAGATTGTGGAAAGAAAATTATTTCTATGAACAGTAAATTATCTTGGAGAATTCTATTCTATGTCCTGCTTCATTTTCTACTCCATGGCCAAATCTGCCTGTTGTTCCATTTGTACTTAGATTATACAAATCCTAAAGTTAGTAGTCAAACATGAATGTGAGATCTTTTTGGTAATATTTCCCAAAGTTGCTGAAGATGCTCATAAAATTGGTCAGCTTCCTCTTCTTCAGTCAGTATCTGTAATTGGAGCATAAACTTGCATCATTTTAATGTTAAGTGGCTTACCTTGCTTGACATAATTCTATAATTTTTGGGTTATAACCAAGCACTGATTTTGACACCCTTTTGTTAAATATTAATGATACTTTGTTTAGAAGATCTGGTAATCATCTGATGGAAAATAACCCATTCTGATCCATTTTAGTTGAATAATTGACAAGATATCAGTTTTTATTGCAGTTATTGCATTCTTAATCCCTCAAGTTTATGTTTACCTTAGTTTATTGTTCTTACATTCTAAGTTCTAATTGTTTATAGTTTTTCTCAATGTCAGACTTCCCTTTCATCTCTGGGCACCTTAGCATATGGATATCCTTCTAGTTTTAATCCATCCAGATCATAAATTCAAGCCTTGCTCATACTTGTCTTCTGTTCTTTCCCAAGTAATATGCTGAACACTTTCAGACCTGAGGGTCTCATCTTCTGGTGTAATTTCAACATGATAATAAAGTGTTCATGACTATAATGGTTAAAAGAATGGCAAAAATAATGCCAAAACTGATAGGTATGGATCAGTTTGGTTTTGTGGAGGGGAGGCAAACATTTGACGACATTAACAGAACATTGATGATCAGAGGGAAGCAGAATATGAGAAAATACCATTGTTGTTAGTGGGTCTTGATGCAGAGAAAACATTTGACAGAGTAAGCTGGGACTTTATGAGCAGGACAATAGAAGCATTTCCTGATAAAAAATATAATGTTGATTAGGAGGATATATGAGGGATCGGAGGCGAAAATTAAAGTGGGTAGGGCCCTCTCTGATCATTTCTGCTTGAGCAGGGGAACCAGGCAGGGGTGTCCTTTTTCCCTTTTATTATTCGCATTCTATTTAGAACCATTGGCAAAGAAAATAAGGGACTTAGAAATTCAAGGATATATTTAGTTTGGTAGTCAAGAAAAGCTGGTTTATTTGCAGATGATATTATTTTATACCTGGCAAATCCAGAAAAAGACATTACTGTGTTGTGGAACATTTTGAGACCATTTCAGATCTTTTTGGGATACAATATGAATGGAGCTAAAACAAAAGCAATAATGGTAAATTGTATACCCACGCATGAACGTTCAGGAATATCCATGTTTATGGCGACATGATAAAATGAAGTACTTAGGAGTATGGATTACAATTATTCTAGTGTGTCAGCTAAGGATGTGTGGGAAGAGACTAAACAAAAGATGATGCAAAAACTGAGAAAATTAAAGCTTTGTTATATGGATATGGATAGAAAAAAACAAGCACTCAAAATGTTTTTAGCCCCTTTAGTCTTGTACACAGTTCAGGTATATTTTTATCAACCAGAGGAGAAGTTGTGGATAGCAAGTAACAAAGGGCTGAAGGTTTTTATCTGGGAGGGGAAGATGGCAAGTGTCAAGTGGGATAAGCTGTCTTCCAAAAGAACAAGGCTGGTTGGGATTAACTATTTGAATAGGTATTTCAGAGCTACACAGCTAAGGCTGTTATACATAGCACAAGCAGAAACCTATAATTCAAAGTGGAAAGGGATGATGATGAAATGGGGGAAAATCAAGAAACAGACTGGGATTTTGGATGCAGACCTTTAAGGAGAGTAACAACAATTGTATATTATATTCATAAAGTAGCAGAAAGTATTTTAAGAACTAAGCCAAAGAGGGAATGGAGAAAGGAGATTCTGCTGATAGGAATGACTGCAATTAGGGATACAGACCATAAGCAAGAGGTGGATGGAATGTATTGGAGAAAGCTGACAAAAGGTATCAAGAGCAAATAATTAAAGAGGAAACTTAAAATTTTGGCGTCTTCCCATTCTGTTATTTTGGACTGCAGGTTAGAGATTGCCCTGTCAAGGACTGATGTCAGAGTATAGGCAAAGAGAAAGAAATAGGGGGTCCTAAACAAAAGACCAGCACCGGTGGAGTCTCTAGTAGAATGTGAACAGAAGCTGCTGTTAAAAGGAATAATGACCAGAGTATGTAAAATATTGCACAACTATAAGAATCAATCAGAGGAGGTTAGAAAGGATTGAGAAGAGAAACTGGATAAGCAATTCACAAAGAAACAATGGGGGGGGGGGGGTATATGTATGTTTCCCAAATATGTAATAAAATCTAGAAGATGTAAGATTTTTGTTTGGAAATGTTTACACAGATATTTTTATACCTCAAGTAGACTTCAGAGAATTTTTCCTCGGGTAGATAGCAAATGTTTTAGGTGTGATGAGGAAGAAAGAGGTAATTGGGAATGTATTTTTTGGGAGTGTAATGAGATGGCAGACATTAAAGATTCCCTTCTAGCTACTCTATCAAGATACAGGGTGTGCAAATTGGTGTAACTAGAGAAATGATTTTTCTGAGCTTTAATACAGAATCAGATTTGCCTAGATGTAGTAAGGCCTTGCAGAGTTTAATTATGGTGGCTGCCAAAAAGGCAATTACTAGAAATTGGAAATCAAAGTATAAACCAACTGTACTAGAAGTAGTGAATATAGTAACGTGGGTAAAACAACTGGAATTAGGATATTTAGAAAAGGGTAGGAGCAAATTACATAGAAAGTTGGGAATTGTGGGAACAGTACATACAGTGGAAGAATTAGGTTTAAAAGTAGGCAGGATTTGATTGAGCTATGTGATGTTTGACATACAATGATTAATTAGATGATAAGTGATGTATAATGTTTGCAACTAAAATTATGTCAATATGGTTTGTGATATAAATAAAGTGCTTGCAACTAGGATTATGTCAGTATGGTTTGTTTTCATTTATATGAAATAAATAAATGTATGATTGCCTGTGTCATAACTGATAACTTAATAAGGATGTTTTATGGTTTAAAAAATAAAGGGAGGCATATTCTACAATTTTGGAAGGTGTTGTGTAGTGCTTCTGCCATGTCTGACATTTATTTTTAGTACCACATTCACCAATCTGGTGTTAGCTGTAGAGATTAGGATGTTTTATGGTTTAAAAAAATAAAGGGAGACATATTCTACAATTTTGGGAGGTGTTGTGTAGTGCTTCTGCCATGTCTGACATTTATTTTTAGTGCCACATTCACCAATCTGGTGTTAGCTGTAGAGATTATATTTTAGTAACATGTAAAAATATAATGCAGTGACTATTTTGGAAACATTTCTCAGATTTTCCCACCCTATGAGTTTTCAGGTATGGAATCATTGTACTTTTTTCAAATTCTTTCATCTGGCTTGTTTATATGTTAGAAGGACAGCACTGCATTCAGTAGTGAGTATGATCAGTGAAGTATAAAATAGTACAATAATCTCCTTGGAGTGACTATACATGCTCTTTAAAGGTAAATGGGTTTATATAATGTGCTTTTTTGAGTTTGGGAGAAACATACCGGTCAAACTTTAATTGATGTATACTGTCATCTCCAAATCTTTAATAATGCTGTCATTGTTTTATTCCTTTGTTTTGCAATTGTACATTTTCTTTCTTTTGTCAAGTCGCATGATAAATTTATTGACATTAAAAGGGAGATCTTTGGTACTGTCAGATGTGCATTTTTGGTAGATCATCTTGAAGAACATCGGCATCTTTCACTGAATTAATTATTTAGGTCCATATTTAATTATCTATGTAAATTCCCATTGAGATTCAATACATCAGACCCAAACTATCAAAGATTTTATTAAAAAAATATGACAGCATTGTTGCAGGAAGTCAAACACCACTGCACCCCTCCACAGACTGCAGCTATAAATACACTAACTCCAAGGCAGCACAGCAGCAGAGGAAAAGGACAAATTCCCTTACCTTGCTGTTGTCTGATCTTGCTGAAACTTTGTCACTGCCATTTAGTAGCAGTGTAAGTAAAAGGTACAAACCATATGTTCTTTACATACACTGCTATCCTCCGGTGGAATATACCTTCAGTGCAAGTTTTTTTTATATAAAACCAGTAGATGGATTGCATTTCGATAAACTGATGGACTTCCAGATATGTTACTCACTTTGCAGTCATCAGAATTTTTGGTTATCCACAGCCTATCACTCCCTTTCTTCAGAAAATAGTAGTAAAAAAGATGTAGACCAGTATAGACCCTTGTGGGACACTACTGGTAACCTCTGTTGGGACAGGTAACATCCCGCCTTGGTTTGTTGCATCCTTTTGCTTTACCGTGGCTTTACCCATTGAATTACATACACATTGACAAGAGGAGAAAATATACTAGATCTCATTATCACAAACATGGGGACAAAATGCTCCACACCGGAAGTATATCCCTCATTGGTGAGATCTGATCATAAACTAATCTCACTGGAAATCCACATCCCACCCCCACCCCAAACAAAAAAGACCACAGTGAAGAACTTCTCTAAAGCAAACTTCACACTACTCAAGACTGGTGTGGTATCCTTCAAGGCCCCTGAGCCAGTGGAAACCACAACCAAAGCTGTGGAAGCCCTTACAAATGCCTTCTATGAACACCTCCAGGACTGCATGGATCAGGCAATCCCAAATAAAACCAAGACTCTTTCCACAAAGGGCAAAGCGTCCAGTCTGGTGGACCCCAGCCATTAACAAACTTTACAATAAGAGGAGAAAGCTATTACATGATAGAACAAAATCCATAAAAGGGAAGTCACCCCTGATCATTATTAGTAAAAAATACGAGCACTCATAAAATCAACTAAGGCCAATTTTGAGAGAAAAATTGCCATGGATTCAAAGGACAATCATAAGGCCTTTTCAGCTATGTTAGGAACCTGGGTGGAAACTCCCAGATATGCTCAGAATTAGTCCAAAATGATACAAAAATCACTGAACCCACAGACATTGCCAACATACTGGCAGACAGGTTCAGTGCAAACTTCACCCCCCTCTCCCCTCCTAAAGGAGAGATAACTATCCCAGCAGAGTGTAGCCTCCCAGACATCTCAAATGCGCAGGTGAAAGCTGCTCTCTCTAAAGCTAAAAACACAGCATCAATGGGACCGGATGGTGTCCCCGCTGTGTGCTACACGAGCTAAATGAGGAATTAAACCCGCACATAAGGCAGCTGTTTAATCTCAGCCTTACCACAGGATACGTGCCCAAGGAGTGGTGTACGGCAACTGTGGTCCCACTCCACAAAGGCGGTGCCTCTATGGACCCTGGTAATTACCGCCCCATAAGCTTAACAAGTCTAGTCTGCAAAGCTATGGAGAGGATCATAATGGAGCTCATAAACAAAGATATAGAGGACTTGCAGACATTGGACCCGACCCAGTTTGGCTTCGTCAAGGGCAGATCATGCCTTTTGAACTTGGTCGACTTCTTCGAAACAGTCACCAAGGCCATTGATGAGGGAAAGGCAGTCCATACAGCCTACCTTGACCTTGCAAAGGCCTTCGACACAATACCCCACTCGGGTATTGTAGAAAAACTTACCAGCTTAAATGTAAACCCATATGTCACAAGATGGGTTGCAAACTGGCTTAAGGACAGAACCCACAGGGTTAGAGTTGCTGGCGCTATGTCAGACTCCAAGCCGGTCACAAGTGGTGTCCCACAGGGCTCAGTCCTTGGCCCCCTATTGTTCGGCATCTACTTCTCAGAAGTACAGGCCAACATGGGAGGACTTTGGCTGACAAAGTTTGCAGACGACTGCAAACTGGGCGCCATAGTGGAAAGTGCATCGGACACGGATATCCTTCAGAAGGGACTCACGGAAACAGATAGCTGGTGCCAGAGCCATGGCCTGAAGTTAAATGCCAAAAAATGTATAGTCATACCCTTCGGGAAAAACAAGGTAACCCCAAGCTACCATATAGGTGGCAATCCACTAAGCACAGAAGAGGTTATCAGGGACCTGGGGACCCAGGTTGACAGTGGCCTTTCTTTTGACACTCACGTTGCTAAAGTGGTTAGAAAGACCATCTACATTGCCCACCTGATCATGAAGGGATTCACATCCAGATCTAGTGAGGTCATTGTTCCCCTGTACTCTTCACTTATCAGACCAATGATCGAGTACAATGCCCCATTCGGGATGTATCTCACCCGACATCTGCAGCAATTGGAGAGACCCCAAAGGTTCCTCACCAAAAGGATAAAGGGACTCCAAAATCTGTCATATGCTGCCAGATTGAAGAAACTCCAGCTCTATTCAGTTGCATACTGTCTGCTCAGAGGTGACATGTGCTTGACATACAAGGCCATGTCCAACCTGGAATTAATGGACATGCTCCACCTCAAAAAATCCAAATCCACCAAAACCACTAGAGCAAGCGACTTAAACCTTAGCATGGATATAAATAGGACGTGCTGGAGGGATAGATTTATCACTCAGAGACTCTCTATGCTGTGGAATAAAATCCCGATCCATGTGAGGCAGAGCACCTCGCTGGCTCTGTTCAAGAGAAATCTTGACCTGTGGATGGGAGATCGTAGGTTTATCCCGGGAATCATCTCTGTGTCACTGCTGGACAGAGGCACAACAAACTAATGGGCACAGTATTTTTTCATATAAGGGGTGGCGTAAGCCACAAAAATTTGGGCTAGGCTTATAAATGCCTTAGGGCAGATAGCCTAGTATAAACCTATGAACCTATAATGCTTTTAATTTGTCAGCCATTCCTTAAGTGGATAGTGTCAAAAAGCTTAGCAAAATCAGCCATCTTCGTAGAATAGAAGGATAAAGCTCTGAGTTTGCCACAGAAAACCCAGGATCATATAGCAGATTGGGTGCCTGTAGGAACTGACTGGGGAAGATGGAAGTAAGCGACCACAACCAGCTCTTCCATTCGTGGAGATGGAGGGAGGAGGCTTTGGCTCGCTGGACATAGCAGGAGCATTAGGTGTTATCTCTATCAGAGGTCGAGCCTGCCAAGCCTGAATTGTCACAAGGCATCTCATGCTGGTAGCTGAGAAGAGCTCTACTTGTGTAGGTATGCCTCCCCTTAGGAGACAGTAATGGCAAAACTAGGTGGAAACACTGAGTTTGGAGGGGAGTGCTCCCAGGGAGAGAGGATAAGCCATTCCCCCAGAAACAACAAAATGGCCTGTTACATACCCCCTGACTCATGCTGAGGAACAGCAAACTGCTTGGGATTCCTGGGCTTGAACAAATGGGGCCATAGCATTCTTGCCTGACCTAAGAATGCCTTGCTCCTGTACATGTGTAAAAATAGGCTGTTTAGGCACTGGTAGTGGAGCTGTCGTGCAAGGTCCTGGGGGAGCAAAAGAAAAAACTTGGCAAGATCACAATAAGCAGTATGCACTGTTAGCCCCTCATCAGGTGCTGCTGTTACATTTTCAAGGAATGCCACAAAATTCAGAATGCAAACCCCTCCTTTAAAAACCCATACTTTTCCATATCTAACAGAATTCAGAGTACAATTTTGGAGGAGGTCTTCTATGACTGATCATACATTTCCATTGCATACTGATCAGGCTGATGGATCTAAAATGGTTTTGGTCTGATGAACCCCCTTTGTGGAGTATTATTACTATAGCCTGCCATCACCATGGGTCTAAAGTTGTGTCCACATCCTAGTACTTCGCTTAGCATTATTGAGAGAGGGTTGGTTAGATTTGCCTTGTTTGCCAAGTATGCTAACTGGTCCCATCGACCTTGAATTTTTAATTTGACTTGCTGCATTGGTTATGTCTTGAGTTACATACAGGATGTCTCTCCTTGTCGCTAGCATTCTGACATATTTCCTTTTCTTATTGTGATGTTTGCACAGATTTTTTTTTGTAAGCATACTCACTACAACCCGTGGCTGGATGGTAACTTCATTATTTGCTCATAATTATTAATTGCATATTTTTGTCTTTTCAGTTTTGTAATGTAATCAAAGAGTGCTTTACTGTGGCTTTTATCTGTGAAACCTAGTTGAGTTCATTGTTAGATCTGGGAGATTTTTTTTTCAGTGTCTGTCTTTTTTTTTTTTTTTTTTTTTTAAATATCTGCATTAAATCACAGTGGTGCAGTAACAGAAAAGCAAACAAACCATAGTGATAATTCCATTTTTTTTCATGCAGTGTGCTTGTTTTGTTTTTAACAGTTATTCTCTCCAACGTTGCATAAAGTACTCAGCTCTTGCCTCTCATTAAACCTTATTCCTCCTTCTGAACATTATTCTGGGTGTACTTTTCTGGCAAATTCCATTTATTTGTATAGTTACTTATATTTGTTTACCAGGGCAGTGCACTGATTTCAGTGGACCATTTGAAGGCACCACCTGGATGAATAGGATCATATAAGAATGAACAAAACACATTTACAGATACAAGGATATGCTACAAATATATGCATATTTACAAATGCAAAACTATGGTACAACATTTAGTTCAAGAATTTCCAAAGTCAAAACATTGAGAGAAAAATGGAATTATGCTTAGTAGAACATTTTGGATAAGATGTAGCCATAATGACTAAGATGGCTTATGTTGCAGGGATGGCTATTGGCAACATATTATTATTACATGTAGAGAGGTATGAAGACAGTAGAAGGGGCAAGTGAGAATAGTTGCAAGAAAAGATGGGTCTATATTACCAACTCGAACAAACTGAAATGCGAATACCGTTTTCATCAACAGATATGTGTTGAATGCGTAGGTAAGTGAATGGCCACATCACCGAATTTTTTTTTTCCCCCCTCGGGGAAAAAATCGGTTGCCCATTGTGAATTTGCCCTTTTCCCCACTGTAGTGCGATCTTGGAGTTAGTATATTTAGTTGGGGGGGCAAAGCCCCCCACTTTATAATGTTTGTACTGGAATGTCGTAGGTGGTTGGCCTACTGATTTTTTTCCCTAGGAAAAAAATTGGTGATGTGGCCGTTCGCTTACCTGTGCGTTCGACACATAATGTGTCGATGAAACAGTATTTGCATTTCAGATTGTTTGAGTTGGTAATATAGACCTGAAAAGGTAACATGGTGAGAAGAGAGAGAAATGGAGCTCTCGTTTTCTAAAGATCCCACTGCCATTTCTTTTATGCCATTTACAGTATTCAGTATTTCAAATACAGTTGGTTTTAATTTTGATTTCCGTTCACTAGTAACTGTTTTTTTGGCAGCAAGTAGCATTAAACTTAATATGACCTTACTGCGTCTAGGTAATTCAGATCCAGTGTACCAGCCTTAAAGAATAATTTCCTTCATTACAACCATTTGCTCCCCAATATTAACAACACAGTACTGTAGGAAACTTTTTAAAGTCTGCCAACTTGTTGCACTCCCAAAAACTTGTTCCTAATCATCTCCCTCTCTCTGTTTCTGTCTGTCTCTCTTTCTTTCTTTCTTTCTTTCTTTCTTTCGTTCCAGTCACACCTCCAGCATTTGCTATCTACCTGAAGAACAGTCCTCTGGAGACTGCCTGGGGTATAAAAATACATATAGAAATATTTTGAAACAAGCAATCATAAACCTTTCCAAACAAAAAATCCTAAACCTTCTGGACTTTGTTGCATACTTATGAGCCATACATATGTCCTCCCATTTTTTCTTTGTATAATGCCTTTCCATTCTCTCTCCCTGATATTTTCTAATCTCTAATTCTTGTAGTTATCATGCAATATTTTATATGCCCTACTAACTATCCCTTTTTGCAAGCATGTCTTCTGTTCTAAACTCAACTAAAATACTACTACAGCTGGTCTTTCATTTAACAATTCTCTCCCATGCCACGGAGGGAGCGGCTAGAGCCAGCGGAACAGGCATTGTCTTATGACGACAGGCCTGGCTCTGCTCGGTGACTTTGCGGAACCCTTCAAGGCATCCTTCACGAATGCCCCCTTTGACGATGGTTCTACGCTTTTCAGCAAAACCGTCTGCGATACGCTACTCCAGAGTGAGAAGGACGGGAAAACGTTGTCTGCCATCGGGATCCACTTCTCGGCTCCTCAGAGGTCCTTTTCCAGGAACCAAAGAAGATGTGGTTCCGGAAATCCAAACAATCCCGTTTCACTTTGGATCCCTCGTCCTTCAGAGGCAGAGGAGGACGGGGTGGACGCCGGCCAAGAGGCAGAGGGGTGCTGAAGAATTTCGGGTCGAGGGAACCCTTTTCCGATCGACCAGCGCAGCAACCCTGAGGGTTTGTCCGACTGCTCCTCTCTGGAGGCAGTCGGGGGGTGCTTCTCGGAGCATCTAGCACATTGGGAGTCCATAACGACAGATCGCTGGGTGCTCCGGATCCTATCCAGAGGTTACTCAATTCCATTCCTAAATACTCCCCCCCCGGTCGGAGCACCTCCCCAATGTACCACCCAATCAGAGGGAGGTAGCAGCCCTCGAAGTAAAAGGACTTCTAGAAAAAAGAGCCATCCAGCATGTCTCCCCCGGTCAATCCGGATCAGGCTTTTACTCCAGGTTCTTTTTGGTGCCAAAAAAGACGGGGGACTTACGGCCATTTCTCGACCTGTCCACACTGAACCTGGCAGTTGCCAAAGAGAAATTCCGGATGGTCACCATTCAATCCATTCTCCCACTGTTACAGGAGAACGACTGGATGTGCTCCATAGACCTCAAGGATGCGTACTACCATGTTCTAATGGACAGGCGATCCAGGAGGTTCCTCCGCTTTTGGCTGGGAGCCAGCCATTATCAGTTCAGGGTCCTACCCTTATGTCTCACCACAGCCCCCAGGGTGTTCACCAAGGTCATGGCAGTTGTAGCGACCCACCTGAGGCTTCAGGGAATTCAGGTCTTTCCTTACCTGGACAACTGGCTCCTAGCCGCCCCCACCAGGCATCTACTATGTTCAGCGAGAGACTATTTCCTACATCTCGCTTGCTATCTAGGGATCCCGATCAACCACAAGAAATCCTCCCTTCAGCCTACTCAAATTTTGGATTTCATAGAGGCCAGGATAGACACAATTCAGTCCAAAGTCTTTCTGACGTCGGGCAGACTTCGCAATCTAAACCTACATGTTTTTGCTCTTCAGTCCTCGGCCCCTCCAGCAGAGTTGTTCCTGAGGGCTCTGGGGTCCATGGCAGTGGCGATCAACTTGTCTCCGCTCGTGCGTCTGAATATGAGGATTCTCCAATGGACCTTGCAGGTCCAGTGGTCCATTCTGCTTCATCCCTTGTCTGCTCCTATTCCTCTCAGCAGGGTTTGCAGGGAATCTCTACTTTGGTGGCTCCATTCCAAGCATCTCCGGGAAGGGCGCCCCTTCTCCATGTCCCCACCCCAAGTCACAGTGACCACGGACGCGTCTCGCCTCGGGTGGGGGGGCATTGCATGGGCAGCACCGTACAAGGCACGTGGACTCACACAGAGACCTTTTTGCATATCAGTGTCCTGGAGATGAGGGCGGTGCTTCTAGCGTTGCAGGCTGTCCATGCCCTTCTTCCTCTGGGGACTATTGCAATTCAAACAGACATGTCAGTGGTCTGGTACATCAGCAAGCAGGGGGGAACCAGATCTTACCCACTTTGCCGAGAGGCCGAACCAGATCTTACCCACTTTGCCGAGAGGCCATGAAAGTGTGGGAATGGGCGATATCCACCAACCGCTTTCTCATAGCAACGCACATACCGGGTCGGTCAAACATTCTTGCGGACAAGCTGAGTCGGACTATCCTCTCACCCTACGAGTTGTCTCTGAACCCCTTAGTAGCGAAATGGATCTTCCTCAGATGGGGTCAACCTTGCTGCGATCTGTTCGCGTCGCCTTCGAACGCAAAGTGCAGTTAGTTTTTCGCTCTAATTCCCCCACCAGGGGAAAACCCCAGAGATGCTCTGGTTCATGCTTGGCCATCCAGTCTTCTTTATGCTTATCATCCTCTTCTGTTGATGACAAAATTCTTGCAGAAAGCTCATTGGTTGGGGAGCAGAGTTATCCTCGTAGCCCCATTCTGGCCTTGTCAAACATGGTTCCCTTGCCTACGGTCTCATCTAGTGCATCCTCCCTGGATCTTAGATCCCCTTCCGGATCTGATTTCTCATCCCCTGGGATTGAGGACCCCCGAGCTGGACAACCTCAAGCTCTCGGCTTGGTTGATCCAGTTCCCTTGATGGCTAGGACTGCCGGTATCTCATCCTCAGTTAAAGCCATTCTGGTGGCCGCTCATAAACCTTCTACCAGAAAAGTCTACAAGAGTAAATGGAAATGTTTTTCGGTCTGGGCGGAGCATAGGAATTTGGATCCCTTTACGGCTCCTATTCCAGCAGTCCTCAATTTTTTTGTCTCAAATTTTCCATCAGGGAGCTAGCTCTTCAACTGTTAAAGTTCAACTGGCAGCAATTTCCCATTTTCACATTGGAAACAAATTTGGCCCCCTGGCATCATCTAAGATCTGCAAGACCTTTTTGAAAGGTACTTTTCTTTTGAGACCTCCTGTTAAGGAAGCAGTCCCTCCATGGGATTTAACTCTAGTTCTCCAGGCTCTGACTGGTCCTCCTTTTGAGCCTGCAGCTTCGGTTGACTTGAAGGAGTATGTATCTTGGAAAACTGCCTTCCTGATTGCCATTATTTCAGCTAGAAGAATATCGTTGCTTCAGGCTCTTTGCAGTAAGCTCCCATACATCATTTTTCATAAAGACAGAGTTTCCCTCAGGACTAACCCCTCTTATCTGCCTAAAGTGGCTTCCGAAGTCAATATCAACCAATCTATCAACCTGCCTGTCTTCTTCCCTAATTATCACAACAAAGGAGCGTTACGATTTTACTTACACAGAATGGCTGTTTTTCGAAAATCAGAGCAGCTCTTTGTTTCATTTGCTAAGTCCTGTCTGGGTAAACCAGTGACTAAGGTAACCTTAGCTAGGTGGATTTCACAATGCATTCTTCTTGCATACAGAAGCTCTGGTCAACCTGAGCCTGTGCGGGTTTGGGCACACTCTACCCGTTCTGTGGCTACTTATGTGGCCTTCTGGTCGAGGGTCCCTTTGGATGACATTTGTACAGCTGCTACTTGGGCTTCCTCTCACACTTTCTTTACACATTATAAATTGGATATGATTTCCAGAGGAAGGGCGTCCTTTGGCTCTGCAGTGCTCCGGAATATCCTCCCATAAAGGCCTTCCAAGTTGTTGGTAGCTGGGGACTCTGTCCCACAGATTGCTGATCAAATGAAATTAACTACTTCAGATAAAGAAGTTATGTACTCACCATAACGTTCCATCTGAGTAGGTAACTTCATTTGTCTGCAACCAACCCTCCCTCCATCCCCCTGACCTGTAGTCTGTCCTTGAAGGATCATGGTATGTCACTTTCCAGATGACATCAGGTTAGGATGTTCAGGTAGTTTTTCCATGTGTTATAGTAGTGTTCTAGGATACTATGGCAAACTCGATCTGAGGGTTAGAGGGAGGTAGCATGGCATTATGGGTAGGGGGAGGAGCTTGGAGCTCAGATCTTTGCTAGGAAAGCTGCCGGCTTGATCCGAATCGGATCCGATACCCACAGGTTGCAGACAAATGAAGTTACCTACTCAGATGGAACGTTATGGTGAGTACATAACTTCTTTTTTTCTTTAAAACCAAAAACAGTAATCTAGACATCTAACCTGGTAAAATCAGTGGAAACTAGTATCTTAATTCTCGAGTTTTTGAGGTATGCCTCTGCCTGACATGTAAAATACCCCTCACTGCACCCTATGCTAAAATGCTTTACAATACAACATGCAATTTATTTAATGAAACTTGTATACAAATATTAATACAAGCAAAACAGGTTTAAAAGTTATTTTCAGTCCCGTCATTGTCCTTCTAAACATTTATGGCATGAAGTGGGGTATATGCTTTCGCCCACTGTTGGAACACAGTAAACAAAATACTGTTCATTCTCAGGCGCTAATTCCTGTTAAGCCACATTTTGCATGTCTGATCTTATGACTAATAGAGTTGGTGCGTTATAGTCTCACATTTATTCACTAATCTCACAATGTTGCTGGTCTTCTTCCTCTTGTTAGCTTCTGTGCCTTTTTCTGTCACTCAAGCATTTGCCTTTGGAACAATGGAAAAGTCTTTCTATGGACCTTGTTACTGTCAGAAGAATGAGAAGTAAGAGTCTTCTGCTTGCTAGCTTTCTTTATTTTAGTTGAACTTTTTTTTAAATTTCCTTCTTAGTCAGTTCTGCATCCAAAAAATGTTTTAGATCCTGCGGGAAAAATATTCTCAAGCCAGTTGGATATAACAGCTTGAATCTCGCACTTGCCTGTCAGTATTACCCAATTGCTGGGGTAAACTTAATTCTCGTCTGCCTGGTATACAGTGAGTAATCATTTTACATAAACACTCTGTTGTCCCGTTTTAAATACTTTTCTTTACTTCCACAATTGGGTCAGGACCAACTCTTTCTGTTCGTATGATTTGCATCTTTACTAATGTTAGTCTTTGCTGCTTCCTCATGGTCCAGTTCAGTTGCTTATTTATATTTTTATAAAATTAGTTCAGTCTGTTCCTTCCAGTTTCCCTGTTTAAAACAAAAAATCTCAAGTTTTCCTTGTGTACTCTGTCTTCTCCCACTTTATTTTTTAAAAGCCTCTTCTTGAAGTCCATGCTTGGACAGCCTTTTTAAATTTCAGCCTCTAAATTTTGCATCTTTATTAGTTCATCTGACTAGTTTAACACAATGCTGAAAAATAGAAGAGGCTTTATTTGACTATATATATTCCTTCGGTATTTCCATTATTTTACACATGTCTGAGTGCATTTGAATTATTGGTTTCCTCTAAATTACTGGAAGCCATCTTGTGTACCAAAGCCGTAACTTTAACTGTTTTTTACTGAACAGCTGCAAGATTCTTCACAGCTAAATATTTTAATTTTCTGCTTGATTTTTCTATTACTTTCTTCAAATTTCTTCTTTGCTATCCATGCATTATAATTACAAACCAGTAACTCTATTTTATCTAATTTTGAAATCTTTTACTGGCTTTTTTCCACAGTTGCAGTTTTCACACTGGGAAAGCTCTACTCAACTGTTTATCAGTATGCGACCATCTTAGAAGTCTAGATCTGGAAAATTTGCTAAGAAAAGACAATCATTTCTTTCTTTAATCTAAATGTATTTTTGTGACGGGTGATTTCTGTATGGTAAGTAGCTATTACATAGCTTATTAATTTTATAATTCCAGTAACGCCTTGTTTCCTACACTTACCTGTATATTGGTGTCTTAGTATGTATTTATGAACGGTACCCACTGAAAGTCTGAAGTGCATAATTGTGATCCACAGAATAGCAAGGATAAGAGCAGGTAAAAGGAATATATGCTAATTCTAAGACTGTGGTAACTCAAAGTATTGGAGTTTGTATACATAATTTGCATTGTATTGGAGTTTGTATACATAATTTGCATTGTTGTGGAGGCATATCTCTCTTGTCAGATGTTGCAGGGGTGTAGCAGTGAGGCTCAGACTTCAATGCTTTGTAATTACAATCACAGTTTAATTTTTAATTTTCAGGGTGTTGAGTTCAATACTTCAAAAAGGAAGCTGTTAATAAATCAAGATTTAATACTCTAGAAGTGATAAGTAGATGTTCATCGTGTTACCCTGCTGCAGTCATCACACTTGGGTTATCCTGTCGTCAGGCAGTCCCGCAGTCGGCCGGAATTCCAAAGTCTTGGTCCGGCGTCGGTTGCTGTCGCCTCTTCCCTGACATCAGTGTGCCAGGGGTATATATAATGCAACCGACACCATTTTCTTCAGTTTTTCTTGCCCCAGATGTCAGGTGCCCCCAAAAAGGTGGTCAGAATTAGTACCAAATGGAGTAACCACTGCACAAACACAAAATCCCTTCAGCTATAAGCAAATACATCAGTAAGGCATAGAAGAGATTTAGCCAGTAGAACAGAGGGGATGGAGGGAGGGTAACCTGGACTGCAGCAGGGTGAACACTCGAACATCTACATTTATGGTAGGTACAAAACTGTACTATGTCATTTTTTGTGAGGGTACTAGTTTTGACTTCTTTACGTTTACTGTGTACCCCAGGCAGTTTAGTTCTGGGAAGTTCTTATTTTTAAACAAGTGCTAATGTCAGCCAGTATGGGAGGGGATGGGTTACAGACTGTGAAAAACGCTCCAGCTGCCATGTTAATGTTGTCTTTCTTGTAGACCACTAGATAGGTCAGGAGAGGTGGCAGCACTGGAAGCTGAGACAAGAAGAGGATCAGTGATGATATTATCCCTTCCCTGCACGAACCTTTGGGCTGCTTGTCCAGGTGGTCTGTGATGGGAGTTGCCTGAAGCAACATATTGGCTTTTTTTTTTTTTTTTTGCTGTTTGGTGATTGAACATTTGTGTTCAATAACTTCCTGTTCGATGAATTAATTTTAAGATATATTGATAAACATCCATGTGTGTGTGCGCTTGCGTATGTGTGTGTGTGTGTGTGTGTGCATGTGTGTGTTTGTGTGTGTGTATGTATGTATATGTGTGTGTGTATGTGTGTGTATATATATATATATATATATATAAAATGTGTGTATGTATGTATATATATATATATATATATATATATATATATATATATATATATATATATATATATATATATATATATATATATATATATATATAAAACCTCACACACACACAATTGTTAATAAGTCTCTGGGTAGATCGATTGCATCAAGGAGAGGGGTCAATAAAAAAACGATTAGTTACTTAGAAAAATACTTTGTGCCTGTATTCCCTTTAATGCCCACTTGACATTTTTTGAAAAATGTTTAAGAACAGAACATTGAACCACATGGGTTATTTTTGTGCATTGGATGTGTGCTCTTTATATACTAGTATACCCTATGAGACTGGACTGTATGCCTTTAGATTTTGGTTGGATAAAGCAGATAT